>NC_079439.1:31734253-31992846 GCF_903798145.1 Danio aesculapii
TAAGCAACATTTGTGTTCGATTGTCTACAGAACAAATCACTGTTATACAATGACTTGCCTAAATGCCCCAACCTGCCTAAATAAAATAATTAACCTAGTAAGGCCTTTAACTTGCAATTGAAAAATATCTAGTCAAATATTATTTACTGTCATCATGGCAAAGATAAAATAAATCAGTTATTAGAAATGGTTTAGAAATGTGTTGAAAAAAATCTTTCTGTTAAAAGGAAAAAATACAGGGGGCTAATAATTGTGGAGGACTAATAATTCTGACTTCAACAATATAACTGTTATATAATTATATATAACTGTTCAAAAGTAGTTTATAATTTAATTTAATAATTTATTCCAGTGATTTTACAGATGAATTTCAGTACTCCAATCTTCAGAGTCACAAGATAGACTCTAATCAGAAATCACTCTAATATTAATTGTTATTATTATTATTATTATTATATTATTAATGGTAATAGTAATAAAAGCAATAATGACTGGACTAATAATTTCATTTGATACAATACATACAATAAGTAATAAATACATATTTAATAAATAAGTAGTGAACAATTTTTTTTACTTTTAATAAATGCTTGATGAACAGAATCATTAAAAAAAAAACTCTAAATGTTTGACCGGTAGTATGCATATATATATATGTGTGTGTGTGTGTGTGTGTGTGTGTGTGTGTGTGTGTGTGTGTGTGTGTATCAATTATTGTGAACAACTATTTCTCAGAATTTGTTTAACTGGACTCATTCTAATTTATGAAAAAATTAAGCTCTTAAAAATGAAAGCTATTTAAAAAAAAAGAAAACATGACAATTTAATTTGTCTTACCAACATAATAAGAGAAGGTCCTTTTAAGTCGATCGAAGACAAACCAGCGTTTTTTCCAGGATTTGATCTTGCCGCCCATCTTGACGAGGTGACCTTTACACATCTTCTCTGTAACAATGACATATGCACACGTGTCCACGCTGTGGCCTGATGACTCCACATGTGAACGCAGGTCAAACTCCTCTTTTCGGATCGGCAGGTACCGTGTCATTGGCCGAGCCTGAGGAAGACAACACAGATCAGCTGCCATCTCAAATATTTATCAAATATCTAATCTACATGTTCACACACAGTAGCAATATCAGAGATGTAACAATACATCTGTAGCCATATCGGTATGTGTTGTATCGGCAGATAAATTATGGATTATGTCCTCTGTTTCAGATGTGTGCTTTGATGTTGTCAACCCAGGCTCATTCTGAAAACATACCGCACTATATGCATTTCTGGAGAGTGCCAAATACATCCCAGGAGCTACATTTTTTTGCAGTTTTTGTTTTCGCGAATCCACCAGAGACTGCTGTGTACACTTTTTGAGATCTTAAATTTACCTCGCTAGTGCCATTCACACCTAGCGTAAATCCACCAGAGGCCGCTGTCGACTGACTGTTTGACTGACTGACCGATCGACTGACCCACGTTCCTCAAAACTTAAACCCTGTCGTCAACTCCTTTCTGCATCTCAAGTCCGCTGACGTACATACTGGACAAACTGGTAACAGTGGGACAACCCGCCGTACAGAGGTAAGCGGTCAGCTGGTAAGCGAGAAAGGGAAAGGTGTCACACCGCCCCATAGTGTTCTATTAAAGATGAAATACAGCCATACATAGCTTTGGCTACATAATTCACGATCTCCAGAAATGTATAAAGGGCCACGTTTTCAGAATGAGCCTATGTTGGTTCTTGTAATTCAAATCTGATTCATGCAATCTAAAAACTGAAATGACAAAAAGTCATAACAACAAATGTTTTTATGTTACATTTAATAATTTATTTTAATAAGTTAGTTTTTTATATCACAAAGGTTAACAAAATATTTTAGTCAGTTTGACTGATTGAAGTTAAAATGACTAGAAAAATTAATTTGATGAACTTTTAACCAAAACACATAACAACATATTGGTCACACTTTACAATAAGGTTTCATTGGCTAATGTTAGTTAATGTATCTCACAATTTCTGTATATACCAGTTGAAATCTGAATTATTAGCCCCCCAGAATTATTAGTCCCCCTGTTTATTTTTTCCCCAATTTCTGTTTTACGGAGAGCAGATTTTCTCAACACATTTCTAAACATGAAAGTTTTAATAACTCATTTCTAATAACTGATTTATTTTATCTTTGCCATGATGACAGTAAATAATATTTGACTAGATATTTTTCAAGACACTTCTATACAGCTTAAAGTGACATTTAAAGGCTTAACTAGGTTAATTAGGCAAGTTATTGTATAATGATGGTTTGTTCTGTAGACCAGTGTTTCCCAACCCTATTCCTGGAGGCACACTGACAGTACATATTTTGTACGTCTCCCTTATCTGACCCATTAACTTCAGGTTTTAGAGTCTCTTCTAATGTTCTGATGAGTTGATTCAGGTGTGTTTGATTGGGGAGAGGTGGAAAATGTGTACTGTTGGTGTGCCTTCAGGAACAGGGTTGGGAAACACTGCTGTAGACTATCGAAAAAAAAAATTGCTTAAAGGGTCTAATAATTTGGACCTTAAAATGGTACATAAAAAATTAAAAACTGCTTTTATTCTAGCAAAAATAAAACAAAAAAGACTTTCTCCAGAAGAAAAAATATTATCAGACATACTCTGAAAATTTCCTTGCTCTGTTAAATGTCAATTGAGAAATATTTAAAGAAGAATAATTCAAAGGTGGGCTAATAATTCTGACTTTAACTGTCAGAATATCTGTCACATTTTCAATATCGGTGCATCCAATATTTTTAGAGAAACATGACATGATAGTTAGTTTATCAATCATAATATAACATGATATTCTCCTTCATCACAATAAGGATGATTGCTGTATTTGAGCAGAGAAAAACCATGCCATTTTGAATCCATTGTTTTGCTTATGTCACTTATATCTGTGTTTAAAGCGCCACTGTCCTCCCGGCCTGCCCTTCTCTGCCTCTAGTTTCTGCTGTCTCGCTCTCACCATCTGTCTGCGCGTCTCCTCTCGTCCTCCTGCTGTGAGGAGCTGCTCTCTGTGCATTCATGCCTCCCGTCTGCCCAGTCAAGCTGAGCCAGTGACCTCATAAAGACTTTTAAAGAGCAACTCAAAACATTCAGTGACCCCCGAGCGGCTCCAGAGAAGCACACCGCTGCGTTCAGAGTTGTACACAAACACTGAAACTGTCTGTTCCAGTGTGTGCGCAGCATTACTACACTCTGCTTACATTCAAACGTTCTATTTATAACACCAACATAATGATGCTTAGACGTGCCGATATTCAATATGTCGTGATAATGAACATGCACAATACTGATATCGTGGGCATTCATATTTAAACTTTTAGAGTGCCTTTTAGGAATATTCAGATGGTTGTATTGACAGTGGTTGTTCACCATAACATCAAATGCTTGAAGACTGAATAGGAGATTTATTTTCAAACATTTTCACATGTTAATCTCATCTGTGATATTATAACTTCTGTGACTATTTATAGGCCATTTGTTCATTAATTCTGTACAGTAAGGCTCCATTTAACATCAGTTAATTTAACTAAAGTCAGTGTAATGACAACTACAAATGCATTTATTCATCTTTGGTCATTTTAATTTCTTAGTTAATGACATATAACACAATATAGTTATTATTAATATAATTCTAACAATACAATAAATATATATATATATATATATATTAAATGAACTTTAATATATAACTATAACATGGCTTTTTCTCGCTGTTGATTTTAATGCATTATTATTTACTAATGAGACTTTTACCTGTTAGCTGCAATTTTGTTTCTTTAAAACATATATTTACTTTGAACATGTATGTACAATAAAGCACTTGACTAAGTATTTGGTTAATATACAAGTTAAAATAATCTTTTTTTGCTGTACTACTGTATATTGTTCATAAAAAGTTTCAGAAATTAAATAGCTACAAGAAAATTTCATACCGGCCTAATGATACTTTCTATATTTGTATACATTATATTTTGCTTATCAGCCCATTTATAAATGTAAAAAATTAGAGGTGCTGTAGTTTTGCATGTTGGTTATGCCATGCTCAGTTTAACTTAGAGGACTGTTAAACCATTTTTAAATAATAAATCAAGATTATGCCAAACTATATTCACTCACCAGCCACTTTATTAGTTACACCTGTACAACTGCTCGTCAATGCATTTAGGCATGTAGACATGGTCAAGGCGATCTGCTGCCGTTTAACCAATCTGCCAAGCATCAAAATGGGGAAGAAAGGTGATTTAAGTGACTTAGAACGTGGCATGGTTGTTGGTGCCAGATGGGCTGGTCTGAGTAATTCAGAAACTGCTGATCTACTGGGATTTTCATGCACAACCATCGCTAGGGTTTACAAAGAATGGTCATAAAAAGAGAAAATATCCAGTGAGTTCTGTGGACACAAATGTCTTGTTGATGCCAGAGGTCAGAGGAGAATGGCCAGACAGGTTCTAGCTGCTAGAAAAGCAACAGTAACTCAAATAACCACTTGTTACAACCGAGGTATGCAGGTGAGCATCTCTGAACAAACAACACGTCCAACTTTCAGGTGGATGGGCTACAGCAGCAGAAGACCACACCAGGTGCCACTCCTGTCAGCTACGAACAGGAACTTGAGGCTACAATTTACACAGGCTCACCAAAATTGGACAACAGAAGATTGGAAAAATGTTGCCTGGTCTGATGAATCTTGATTGCTGCTGCTACATTTGGATGGTAGGGTCAGAATTTGGCATCAACAACATGAAAACATGGATCCATCCTGCCATGTATCAATGGTTCAGACTGCTGGTGGTCGTGTAATAGTGTGGGGGATATTTTCTTGGCACAATTTGAGCCCATTAATACCAATTGAGCATCGTGTCAACGCCACAGCCTAGCTGAGTATTGTTGCTGACCTTATCCATCCCTTTATGACCACAGTGTACCCATCTTCTGATGGCTACTTCCAGCAGGATAACGCACCATGTCATAAAGCGCGAATCATCTCAGGTTGGTTTCTTGAACATGACAATGAGTTCACTGTACTCAAATGGCCTCCACAGTCACCAGAACTCTTGCAGAACTCTGGCACTTTTAGATGTGTTTAAACGGGAGATTCGCATTATGATGTGCAGCCAACAAATCTGCAGCAACTGCGTGATACTATCATGATAATATGGTCAAAATGGAATATTTCCAGTATCTTGTTGAATCTATGCCACAAAGGATTAATGCAGTTCTGAACGCAAAAGGAGGTCCAACCCAGTACTAGTAAGGAGCACCTAATAAAGTGGCCAGTGAGTGTATAAAGTAATCAACATTTGGACTCTTTAATCAAAGTTGTCCTTAAACAACTGAACAACACCCATTAAGTGTCTAAGGACAATTTTGCTAAACTATTTAGGTCATCTTCAAATGTTGTCTACTATATTTCCAAGACGTTTACCTCTTTTATGAGACAAAGATGAGACAATTTTCACACAAACATTACGCACACAATATTTGTATTTTTGTAAAAAAAAAACAATGCAGCACAACTTCAATTCAGTTAGAGATAAATTCGTAAAATTCGAATTCGTAAAATTACAAATTATGCTTGCTTGGAAAAAAATGTGACCTTTCATTGATTTTCCATTATTTTTGGCAAAAACACAAGGGACTGACAAGAAGTACACCATGTTCAAGATATTTCTTAGTTTTATTTATCTTTTTGATGTATATTTAAATAACCTGAGGACAACATCCCTGACCTATATATACATATACATACATATATGAATGTACATGAACTACTGATCTATAAAACATAGCGATCATAAATATTAATGTTTATTAATGACTTATTAATGAAAGTCTTATTATTATGAAGTATTGTCCCTTTTTTCTGATTGGGGAATGTTTCATGTTATAATACCATCTCTATTACTGCAACCTGAGATCAGTTCACTGAGGTACCGACCAGAAGTACTGACCTGAGAACACTGTTTCTCCCTCATCTTGACCTCTTCCTCCACGAGCCTCTGCCTGTGCGCGGTTTCGTCCAGCAGCCTCCTCTCCACCTCCTCTCTCCTCCGTCTCTCAGCCTCCAGCATCTGCTTTCTTGCCTGGACTTCCCTCTCCTGACATAAAGACAGGCGGACAGATTAGGACACAGAGGGGCTTCAAATATACCGTGAGAGACGCTTTAATAGACAATAGGGAAAAAAACACATACAAATACATAAAATACACAGCGCGGAGTGACTGGGGATGCATGAAAAAATCATTCAGCAAGAGATTGTCAGAGTGAGTATTACTGTCGGAGAGCTTGTTAAGATCCAGCCTTTCATGTCTATCACTCTTTGTAGGTAAGAAACAATCTTTAATGCAGTAATGCCAAAGGGACCAGGGGCTTCCTTTTTAAATTCATGAAAAAGATCTCTTTTATATGGGAGACAGGGAGAGGGATAGATTATATTTCACAGACAATTAAAGTTTAATGGCGCTCACTCGACTCTCCACCAGTCTGGCTTTCTCCTGCTGGGCCTCCTTCAGCATCTTCTCCATCTCCTCCAGTCTCAGTCCTGCCAGCCCGTTGCTGCTGAGGGAGAAACACACCGTTACTGTTGCTGAGGAGTTTCTAGCGGCAGAAGACGACACTGAGCCTGACTGCTTACTCTAGACAGACCACATCTGCTGTAATTCATTTTATACTGAGTGAGTCCAATAGAAAATAACATAGAATAGTAACAACAAATCATTAGTTATCTAATAGGTAAACTGACCTCACAAGACATTAGTAAAATGCTGTATAAAAATTATCAAAAGATTGAAACAATAAAAAGATTTTGGTCTGTAAGATTTGTGTATATACACATATACACAAACAGACACTTGAAAACACAATTATAAAATATGATGGGTTCCACACCATCGATTTGTGTTAGGACAACATAAAGGACTTAAGTTAACTTAATCATTCATTCATTTTCTTTTCAGCGTAGTCCCTTTATTAATCCAGGGTCGCCACAGTGGAATGAGCCGCCAACTTATCCAGCCCATTTTACGAAGCAGTTGCCCTCCAGCAACCCATCACTGGGAAACATCCATACACACTCATATACACACATCCACTACGGACAATTTAGCTTTCCCAATTCAACTATACCACATGTCTTTGGACTTGTGGGGGAAACCAGAGCACCCAGAGGACACCCACGCGAACACAGGGCCACACCAACTGACCTAGCTGAGGCTCGAACCAGCGACCTTCTTGCTGTGAGGCGAATGTGCTACCCACTGCGTCGGTTAACTTATTAGTTTTTACAATTTTAAGTTGATTGAACATAAACCAATTAAGTTTTCCCCTCAAAAAACTTAAGAATTGTGCTGTTTCCGATCATTTTAAATCAGTATTTTGATCAAACATAATTTTTTCAGGGCGTGAAATTATAATCCTTTTCAACTCTATCTCAAGTTTAAAAGGAGAAATTTTGTTCAATGATGACCGTTGAAATGACCTCATGGCACAATGGTAGCACGTCTGACTCCAGTTCAGAAAGTTGCATGTTCAAATCACATCAGGGTCACAGGCATTGAGTTAAGCTAAATTTTCGGATGTTTCAAAGTACTGGGTTGCAGGTGAAAGGGCATCAGCTGTGTAAAACATATGCTGCATAAGTTGGTGGTTCATTCAGCTGTGGTGACCTCTGATGAATAAAGGCCCTAAGTCAAAGGAATATGAATGAACTTTGTTCAACACGTTTTCAAACATAATAGTTTTAATAACAAATTTCTAATAACTAAATTATTTTGTCTTTGCTACAATGACAGTACATTATATTTGACTAGTTATTTTAGAGTATATTAGTATTCAGATTACAGTGCATTTTAGTCAGCGCAATTGCCTAGTGGCTATGGTGCAGTAATGCGTCAGGGCGTCCTGAGTTCAAATCCCAGCTCGAGGACATTTCCCAACCCTATCTACCTTCGCTCTCCAACTTCGCTTCCTGTCTCATTACTGTCCTATCTAAAAAAGGCCAAAAATAAATCTTTAAAAAAATGTGCACTTTAAAGCCTTAACTGGGGCAATAAAGAAACTAGGCAGCTTAGGTTAATAAAGCACGTCACTGAATAACAGTTCAATAGCAGTTTTTAAAATTTGTTACAATATTATTCTTTACTCCAGCCAAACTAAAAGAAAAACACTTTCTCCAGAAGGAAAATATACTAGAAAAAACTGTGAAAAATGTACTTAATAGCACTTAATAAAATAAAAATTTCACAGGAGGTCTAATAGCTTTGACTTCAACTGTATTGAAGTCTCTAATTAATATTGTTCTTGTACTTGCTCTGTTAAACCACTTAATAGAATTTATGAGCAATATCACACGAGTAGCAGTGCCATATGGCTGTGTATCAGCTATATCACACTGCTATATCGCACTGATACAAGTGTGATATTGCATTTATACAACAGTTTGACGGCACAATCGTGTTTATAAAAAGGAAAAGCAAACATGAAGAGTCTAAAAACCTTTTTGTATGAGGAACTACTTTCTTCTGCCACTCATTCACATCTGCAGCTGACTATCAGAACAGCAGAAACCATTACTAATTCACCAACGCCACTTTAGAGCTAGTATTTGAATGATCCTCTAGCGTAATATCTAAAGTGATGACAAAACAGGTGATTTTGCTCACATTTTAAGATTATAAGGCTGAACGACATGAAATGCCATCAATCTACAGAGATTTCCCAGTATTTCTCTGTTGTAATCAGGATATTCCAATAATTAACCCTGAAAAATCCAAAGCAGAGCAAAAACTACCAGTTTCTGTGATATAAATACAGCAATACAAAATACAAGAGAGAGAGATCGACTCAGAACGTCACTCACATGATTTATAATGATTTGTTCAGCTGTAGTTTGACACTTACGTTGAGAAAATACCGATTTTTTCTCCCTCTAAGGACAGTCTCTGTCACCATCTTGTGGCGGACAGACAGGCTAATGGTGGCCAATGCAATAAATCTCCAAAATTATAATTGTTTTAGAATAGGCACTATCCTTATAAATAAACTGCATAGTTGGAATCTAAACATTCTCACCTAAAAAAGCCTCAAAAGTACATTATGTTGTCCAACAGCTGCAATATTTGTCAAACTGTAGAGTGTCCTCTGCTTGTATGTGGGCGGAGTAATACACAAGGGTGAAGGATTAAGAGGCTGTACAAGCGCTGTTATTCGCAGAATATCGCACGGCTATCAGCCAATCAGATTCAAGAACCAGACAGAACCGTTGTATAAATATATATTTGATTTTGAAAAACGTGTCTTAAAAAGTGAGCTTATCACACCATTTATTTGATTAGAAATACAGTAGCTGAAATAAACACAGGCTTGGTAACATGTCAAAAAAACAACGCTAATTCAGAGCTCTAATTTTAAATTTTTTATATTTATTCACATTTTTTATAAAATGTAATTTAATGACACTGACAATTGGTCAGATTTAAAAAAAAAAATACACTCTGCTGAAGTAACTTTTTTTTCTTCCCTCTGAATGTTTTATTTTGCTCAGGCTCTAGGCAACCATGTTTTTGTCACTGGCACCCTCTCAAAAAAGACATTATGCTCTTTCCCGCTGTGTCAAGGAGGCTTTGATTTCTCTTTTCTTTATTTCACAACCTACATGCTTTTTCAATGGGCCTCTTTCACCACCTCAAAGGAAGAGGTTGACTGAGGGTGAGGAGGGCTGTGAGAATTTAAAACTGCTGAAACATGGAAGCGATATATGTAAGAATGCACGCTGAAAGATTCTAGTCCAGACTACGGATGCTGAAAAGTAGGGCAGCGTCAAGAGAACGTCTTTTGATGACTTCGACATCTGACGAAACACCTGAAGCCTCCATGGCTCCAAGAAGCACATACTTTAAAATGACATTGTGTGCTTGTTCTGCCTCGGGACAAGGCCAAACTTTGAAGACGAGAAGAATGGCACGTCTCTTTGTGTGGACGTATGTGCTGTCATGGAAACAACCCGGGAACTACTTTGGTAAGACGATGAAAAAAACATTGATGGGGAAACTGGGCAGCATGACCCATTGTCCTGGGAGTGGAGGCAGAAAGAAGGGCAGCGTCTCACCTTTCGGGAGAACATGCGGAGTTGTTTCCAGTCGATACGCTGGTCTCCACACTGTCGGAGCTCTCCAGGCTCAGGGTGTCGTATGTGGACTCTCCAGCTGGGGGTGCCTGGTGGTGCAGAATGGAGTGGTGGACCATGGGTGCTCCTGAAGGTGGTGCCCCCCAGTGGCTCAGTTTAGGATCCATAGGCCTGATTCTGGAATCATCACATGTGTAGAGCCCTGAAGAAACACACCCAGAGCAGATCGATAAAACACCAGACGGTACAGTATGTCTATAACCACCCTTTAGGTTACATGTAACTGTGTTAGCAAAACAATGTTAAATTATTCAACACATGCTGTTTACAAAGTCGTGATATGAGCGATGGGCTACCTCTGCTCTGTAGATCCAGCTGTCTCTTGGAGTCTATGTCCAAATAAGCAGGAGACAAATCTGGGAGACTCTGAAGAGAAATTGGAAAGAGATAAATAGAAAGTGACACATTGACAGATATAAAGGATCACGCTGGTTTCTTTGTGTAGGCTATACATTGTTCATTGTTCTGTCCAAATACAAGACACAATGAGCAATTTAATAGTTGAAGGATTAATCATTATACATCAACTTTGTCTTTACAATAAGATTAATTATTGTTTTACTCTATGTGGAATCAAAATGGATTATACCAGGACAGACAGTACAAAAAACAAACAAACAAACAAACAAACAAACAAACTGTGCAACAGTACTTTAACAAAGACCTTTTTTAAAGAGGTGGTCCACTAAGATATCATATTTTAAACTTTAGCTGATGTGTAATGTTAGACGTGTGAACATAAACAACATCTCTGAATGCATACCTGTCAACCCTCCCGTTTATCCCGGGATTCTCCCGTATTTTACAGTTCTATCCCGCTATCATCTCGTAAAAGTATTTTCCCGTATTTCTCCTGTATTTTCAGTCTTTCGCTGAAGGGTGTCAAATAAACATTAAAGAGACAACTGTTATTTAATGTAATAAAAAGAAAAGATATAAATAATATAATAAAATATAATAAAAAGATTCATTCGTTGCTTTTTAATCAGAATGTGTAAGTTATACAGTGAAGAAACAGCTAATGAGATTTAATAGCTGATTTGATAGATCTATTTCATTAGCTTTTAATTTTAATAAGCTGAACTGTTTGCTAGTGTGTACTATTTAATTTTTCTTTTGTAAATAATTATAATAATACGTATTACTGACTATTTAACTGTTTATTTACAATGAAACAGCTCCAAATGAACATATTAAGTAATTTGGGGATCTTTTTTTTGGGGGGGGGGGTCCCTTGTTATCGTGGGCATATCCCTTATTTTCACATCCCAATGTTGACAGGTATGTGAATGTAATACGCTCAAAGCTTAATGCAAAGGGAGACATTGGCTTTTACAGAGTTAGCTTGTAAAAAGCTTACAGTGAACGATGTTTGGGAACTACAAAAAAATTCATCCGGGCTACTGAGATCATAAACGCTTCAGGTTATGCACATTACCCAAGCGCATACACGCTGCTATTTCCACAGAGATTCTTCTGTTTCTGTATTTGGCCTTTCAAAGGACATGACACAAAGAGAGAAGTGCTTACAGTTTAATTTTAATTAGGTTTCAGAGAATTATAAATAAAGATATAGCTAGCATTTGACAAAGGACAGCTTCCAGAATCTCTCCCAGTTCAGTATTGGATTCGGCTAAAAAATCCTCAAAGAAGGAGCAGCTCCAACCATAATAGAAGCTGTGGATTGTGAGCCACAACCCATAAGTATTTTATTTGTTAAAATTAATTGATTACATACAGAGTTTCTAGCGTTAACGGTATAATAAGGTATGTTGTAGCAAGAACGAAAACAAGGATGTAAACAGGAAATGCTGTTTGGCACCTGTAACAATTTAGCCACATATTCATATTTATCTGTCAAACCCCTGTAAACACCCACAATCTCCACCAGGGCTGCAGTGTCTCTCTATACCAGGGGTGGGCAAACTCGGTCCTGGAGGGCCGGTGTCCTGCATAGTTTAGGTTCAACTCTACTCAAACACACCTGAACATGTTAATCAGTGTCTTCAAGATCACTAACTATCTATAAGCAGGTGTGTTTGATCAGAGTTGGAGCTAAACTGTGCAGGACACCGGCCCTCCAGGACCGAGTTTGCCCACCCCTGCTCTATACGGACACTTTCCCTGCGTTCTACATCTTAAGATATGTTAATGTTTCATATTACTTACACATGCTTATTCTGAATATATGTGAAAGACACTTTTTTAGTTTTTATTTTAGAGAGCAGGCGTGAGGTTTAGCTGTATCCTCTGTGTCATTTTCAAACTCAAACTAATACAGCTTACAGTTCAACTGATTGACTATTTACACAGCACAAAAGCGCGTGCTTGTGGAGGCATGATGCATTTCCTGATGACGTGGAGCCAATCTGCGAATCACAGCACATTATGTTAGCTGACCAAACAAAGCCTCTTAGGGGCGGGCCTTACGGAGGAACTAGGATATATGACAGTTGTGTTCATGTTAGTTGAATATAATCAAAGTAAGATTTATGAAAAAATTATGTGATCACACTCAGGACCACCCCTTTAAAATTCTTATATGAAAAATGAATTATACAAAAACATCTACAACCAGTGCTCATGGAAGACGCTATGATCTATTTATTTTTGACTGTAAAACCTAATATTGTTTGTGTATACATGTTTGTTTAAATTAAAAAGTTAGTTTGGTTCATGGCTATTAACCCTGAAAGAGGGTTTGAAGAATATTTTGAAGAATACATAAACCTATAACCATTGACATATACAGTAGGACAAACATATACTATGGAAGTCAATGGTTAAAGGTTTACAACATTCTTTAAAATATCTTCTTTCTGTGTTTAAAAGAACATACATACTTAAACTGTTTGTGGTAAATATTGACAGAATTTTCATTTTTGGGTGAACTATCCCTTAAAAAAATCCCGGAAATGTGTGCAGACGTTGAATTTTAAACATCAGCACTGTATTTAAAATGGTAGACAGCATATTGCCCATAGTAAACCTCATAGAAACAACCATCAGAGGTTACATTATAAACTCTCTTACTTTGGTAGGTGTGTTTCTGCCTGATAAGGTGCCATTGGTCTCTCCATCCTGCTTACACATCTGACAACAAAACATCTGTGTTATTTATCTGTTTGTCAATCATACTCTTCATCAGTATTAAAGCTATGAAAGCTTGGCCTCACAGCAAGGAGAAACCCAACACCAAAGCAACCACAACCAGCAACAAAGACCTCAAATGTGCTTTACATAAAAGCAGTGTCATTTCATTCAAGAAGTAGCAATTGTTTCTGGAGATTCAATACAAAGGAGACACTAAGGATGGAGAATTTAAAGAAAGACAAAGGATAAAGATTGCAAGCAGAAGGAAAGACAAATGAAGACAGTTTACCTGCATTGGTTTACGTGAGGAGAGACACTTAGCGGGCAGAGGGGGAGGACAGCCGTGACTGGGCTGCCCAGCCGCCATGATCTCCTGGTACCAACGCTCTGAATCTAGCCTAGGGATTGAAGGTCTACTCCATGCAGGCTGGGTCTGAGGTGCAGTCCAGGCAAAATGAAGATGGATGGATAAATAGAGAGGAAAAATTGATACAGGAAAAAAGAAACTAGAAAAAAGCCATTCCAAAGAAGAGACACATGCATTGTAAGCAGTGGTGGACAAGCACTAAGTATTTTTACTTTAAGTACATATTTAAAGTATCTGTCCTTTATCAGAGTATAACTCAAAATGATAAAAAAAAAATAAAATAAAAACTAAAGCCACCTCTCTTATGTGTAATTTGCATTCAAAGTATTTTACAGTTCAGTTTGAGCGATCTTCATACTGACAATTGCGCTCCATTTTTGTAGTGCACTTTGAAAAAATTAATAACATTTTAAACACAGCCATGGGTCATGGCGAAAGCTATAGGTGACGTATGGAAAGCAAAATCTATGTTATGTCTCCAAAGCTCGTGACAACATAAAAATATAGGTTACGTTAGTAGTTTTAATTTATAGTAGCCTAGTACTGTATTGGGCCTATTTGCTAGAACATTTTGCAGTGGTTTAAAAGTTTCAAAGTTGTAAAAGTTGACACAAAAAAACAAAAACAATAGTCAAATTTTAATATTATTATTAAGTAGGATATTCTCTTTTATTTCTTAATAAATAGCCTACTATAAATTAACACCAATAATGTGATGATTTATATATGAGATTATAATAGGTGTTAGCTTTTTGTAAGTGATTTTATATTTTATAATAGAATATGGAATATTCTAAATAATATTTGTAAAGAAAACAGTGTTCCATTTACATATATTTCAATTAATATGGAAAACGAGTGCATGTTTTTACTAAAACTAATATTGGATTTTTTTTAAATGTGTGTGTGTGTGTGTGTGTGTGTGTGTGTGTGTGTGTGTGTGTAAAACAATTTGCACAAAAAAAAGTTTTGGAGACTGTCTCTAAAGAAGTTGTTACTCCACCCCATTTAGAGCGTCATTATGAACGTTTTACAGAGAAACTACGGTTTTGGGAAACACTCGTCACTACCTCATTCTTTTCCCAAACGATGCATAGTACTTTGATAGTTCAGCTCTGAGTTAAGTCTTTGTTTGGGAAACACACCCCTGAATAGGGTTCAGTGTATAAACGGGGTTTCACATGTTTTTACTTGAATTAACATGAATTATCCGTAAGTTTTGTTAATTAAATTTTATTGAAAATTTGCTTTTATTACTTAAGCCAATTAAAATCAACCACTTTTGCACTTTGACTCAAGACTGAAGTAATATTGAAAAGGGGGACAATATACACTTCTACTGTAGTAACATTTTAGTAGGGTATCTGTACTTTTACTCAATTTGTGTACTTTGTCCACCATTTATTGAAAGTAAGATACAGATCCAAAAGAAATAAGAACCTGTTCAATTTCCACTGCATTAAACTCTGAACATTGTCACAAACACTGGTAAATAAAAGTATGCACACATCGACACCAGGAAATAACACACACCTCAACAGGAAGTGACTGGGAGGAGCCACACTGGGATGTGTGGCTGGAGTGGGCAGGGTCAACAACAATAGCTTGGAATGATTGGATGGAAGAAGTGGGGGAGGGGTCAACTTTAGGCATCCCGAACAGCTGGTTTAACTGACTGACCGTCACATACTCCTTTATGCAATCACACACCACATAAACACAACATGTAATGAGGGCGATTCAGGAATACACTAGCATAAAGCTGGCATAGCAAAGGTGGAAGATACAGCAACAGCTAAGACAGCTGGAGAGACAGAGAGCTGAGAAGAAATGAAGAAGTGAAAAATAAGAGTTTCAAGCGAAGACAGCCAGTGGGTTATTCTGACAGCATCATGAAAGAAAAGTCACAAACTAGGAATAAATGGCATTGGAAAGGGAAACAGGAGGCGGAAAGGCAAGGGAAAAGATTGTGTCGCGGATGAAAGAGTGAGTGGAGGAGTCGTACCTCACGAGGTGTGTCTGATGTTACAGCCAGCGGTAGACAGAGCGAGTTAGGAGAGGCAGTCTGGGCGGGGACACATCCATTCCCATACATCTTATATACATCAGAGAGTTTGAGGTACTCCTGAGCACAAACACACACATCCATCCGTACACACATTCACAAAGGATTTCAGTTCTTATCTCGAGACTTGAAGAACTCCACCACAAATCTCCATGCACCCACTGGAAAAGCATGCTCACACCCAACACATACCATTTCTGCTACATCTCCAATACACACACACACACAAATGCAGCATGACGTGTGATAATAGCAGTGCACACCATTCCAATGCTAGGTAATGTGACCATAGCAATCATGAATGGCCTGAACGTAACTGAACTCATGCTGGATTAGGACAAACAACACCTAAGGGCTCGGTGATGTCTCGCACAAAATGAAAACTCTCTGCATTTCCACCATTGAAGCTGTGGCCAGTAGAACTGATGAATGCTCAACAAACAAACAGCACAAACACCAAACAGAGTCCTGCAAGCATTCCAGGTGTCACACCATTCAATTGTCCATTTAATCAAACATTTGGGGTCAGAATTTTCAACAAAAATGGAGAAACTAAGAAATAGGAAGGAACTATTGAGGAACTAAAAAGAGTCTTTAAAAGAAGCAGTAAAAGCATTGATAGTATGAATATTTTGGAAATTGAAAGTATATCTTATAAATCCTAAAGCTTGAAAATCTCCACTTAGCGTAAATGAAACAAGCTATTGTACATACAATATTTGGCAAACTGACTTTAATTTTAATTGTTTTTCAGAAATACATCAATAAATTATACACAAAGCTGCACAACTGCTTTTAAACATTAGCTAAATAAAAGGCTTCTTGAGCCCCATTACAATACAATCAGATCTAATGTGGAGTTACTTTAAATTACAATTAGGGCTGCACAATAAATCGTTTCAGCATCGATACTGCAATGTGATCATTCACAATAGTCACATCGGAAGATATGCAATGTTGAGTTTGTATTATAATTCATCATTTGCAAGTGTTTTTGATGCCAGTGGTTGTATAATGACCTTAAAAGCATCCAGGCATAAGAAATTGTCCCATTTGTGACTTTAACAATGATTAAATTTATAGAATTATTTTATTTTTATCATTCAGTTACTGTACTTGAATACTGTTAGACTCGGGATAAGATAAAACACTTTATTTCAGTTGTATCTGTTTCTTGATCACATTTATAGATTGTTATGCGTGAAAATACTCACAACACATGCAAATACAGAAATGCACTGCAAATAGCACAGAAAACAACAAAAATGTGTGGGGGGACGCCAAAAAGTTTATAGATTGTTTATTAGATTATATGGAGATGCACTCCCATTGCAGAATCATCCCAACCGATCTAATTTACAAAATTCTTTCCAAATAGAGATATTAAGTCATCTGGTGAAAATGTATTCGTATCACAATATATATCGCAAAATAAAAAAAATATTGCAATGTTAGATTTTCCCAATATCATGCAGCCCTAATTTCAATTACTGTTTATTTCAAAATCATGTTATTATTTTATTGTATTATTTTATCAAAAAAATAGATCATCCTATTGAGCATAACACCGTGTCCTAACAACGCACAATGTGACAAGATGCTACATGACAATCAATTACATTTAAATACTAGCCATTCAGAAGTGTAAATAGTGCACTGACCTAGAAATGAACAGGTTTATAATCAAATGAATATTAAACCTCATTAATATAATTAAAAGTTTTACACTGAGTCACAGATCCAACATCCATGTTTCAACTGGATGTTTGCTAGTTTTATTTTCAGGATCTGAGGTAAACTTTATACTCATAAATGGTCATGTAAAACTGATTTCCAACTCTTACTGGTAACATTTAACCCAACTAAGACTGAATAAAGCACATTATCAGCACCTGAGGTGGTCATTGTCATAGTAAATTATGCTTCTTTTCCAACTGCGATGCTACAGAAATAGAAGCTATTTATAAATACAAACTTTGCGTGTCGCAATCATGGATGCTCAGAACAAAATTTCATGTAATCATAGAAAAGATTTTTTTACGTGTCGCAGCATTACATTGTGTGTAGTTTGGACACAGTGTAAGACTTCTTAAAAAAAAATAAAATTAACAAACCCTAAACGTTTGGTAGGCATTATATGTTAAAATACACATTTTTGATAAGTAATATCATATTAATACATTGATGACACGTTTGATAAAAATAAAATAGTGTCAACAGGGTTACGATAAGTTTAAGATTAGGGTACTGATAACAGTTCTTACGGCTGCACTCTCCAACTATTGTGGCTGAAGTTCATACTAAAATAGTTTCTTGCAAAACGTACATTATGCTGCCACAAAAACACATTAATTTTGTCAGTAGTATCTCATAAAAATAAATGAAAAATTAGTTTCAGATTTTTGTTACTGTTGATAAAATTAGTTCTTACAAGCACTAGCAGAATCATAAGTGGAACCGCTAAGGAACTGTCAGCATTAAATTCTACACAATTTCCATTGTCCACATTATAGAAACACACGTATAGTCTCATAGAGTTCTTTATGAGTGATCGAGCTGTACAAATAATTGCCAAAGACAAAATGGTTCTGTTAGTTTGTTAATCACTCATAGCTGTCCTGAGGTCATGCCTTTACCTCCTGTGGCCTGTTAGAACATATCTGAGGGGTGGATCTTTGACAACAGGATGAGGGGAGCAGAGAATTCTGAGAAGGGAGCTCATCTAAAAAGTCAGGTTCGCTGATGTAAAGCACTTCCTGTTTTGAATATGAAGACCAAAGTCAAACAGCACCACACAGAAAGAGTTGCACAAACCACGCCAAAGAACATTTTTTAACATTATTTGTCCTATCAAACTTCTTCAGATTCCCTCTACATATTTCATGACTGATCAAAGAGGCATTGACATGAAGCTCATTGCCGATGGCGATAACCCAGAAAAAAACGTTCACATCGCAAGCAAGTGGGAGTCGAGTGGATCCCCATGGACACCACCAGCATCAACATGTACACAACGATACGGTTATTTCAAACTGATACACTAAATCCTGAAGTACAGCACAGATAGCTCATGAATTATAATGATTCTACAAGTTCAGATCATAAGGCATCTGTACAGTCCATTCACCAGCTTATAGTTAAAGGACTTTGTTTGTCAACCAAAAATAGGTCAATGAGCTATTGGTAAATACTGCACTGTGAAGGCCGTTGAATGAACTCACCTCTTTGTGCTGGCAGGCTTGGAGAAATTCTTTCCACCGGTCAAGCTCTGGTATCTCTTCTCCAGGGCAGACAGTCTCTCCTTTTCCTATAGTCAGATATATATATGAGCAATATCACACGAGTAGCAGTGCGATATGGCTGTATATCAGCACTGGTAGGTTGGCTCCATCTGTGGATAGACAACGTCAACCGTCTTTGGTCTACTACACTATGGCAGGCTAATGGTCGCCGACGAGCTCTCTCAGAAATTGTAAATATTTTAAAATAGGCCATAGTGTAGTAGACCGAAGACGGTTGACGTTGTCTATTCACAAGATGGAGCCGGGACCGCATAATAATCCCTTGCTTAGTCTGTTTTCTTGAGCGCGAATAAAAAGCTGAAATACGGAAGAATCGCGGATTTTAAGGTGGATAGAGTCAATAAGAAGCTGCGAATAAGAAGCTGTATTCAGCCTCGTCCCTCCTTATCGCAAACAAAGCAGTCTGGTAGTGATTGTGCTCCTTTTTTCGAGGTTAATTATTGTGATATTGTAACGGTCGCTTAATGTTTGATATGCATTGTGTATAAATATCCCATTTAAAAGGAAATTTTCTGTGGTTGTTTTACCTTTTAGATTTAAGCACGCATGTATGGGAGCTCAGTTCAGTTCTGGCGAGCTCTGAGGTGCAGTGTGTGATGTCGCTCTACCGCTGTATCATTCTTTTATTTCAATAATGTAACATTTTATTTGTGACGGATGTTTGAGTGTCTTTTTCTTTTCCTTTTGTCCACTCATTGTCGTTGACTGGCATGTAGTCAACAGCACTTGGGAGAAACGCATAAAGGCCAGTAGGAAAAGCGAAATATTTTGTGTCCTTTTTTTAATTCCATAAAGTCTTCGGGTAAACGCCGGGACACTTGGCAACGCAAGCCTCCCACCAGTGCTGATATACAGCCATATCGCACTGCTACGAGTGTGATATTGCTCATATATATATATATATATATATATATATATATATATATATATATATATATATATATATATATATATATATATATATATATATGGTAGAGTAACTGTCAAAATCAAACAAATCCAAACACACCTAAAACATTTTGATAATATTCCTATTATAAGCTTGACCCTACTGTAGAAAAAAGCTACTTTTAATTTTTCTAATGGTCTAATCCAGTGTTTCTCAACCATGCTCCTGGATGACCACCAGCTCTGCACATTAGCCATGTCTCCTTAACCAAATACACCTGATTCAGATCATCAGCTCATTAGCAGAGACTGACAGACCTGTAATGGATGTGACATCCAAAACGGTGCAGTGTTAGTGGTCCTCCAGGAACGTGGTTGAGAAACACTGGTCTAATCCGATTCAATGATGTATGCTAAGCTAAGCTAAAAGTGCTCCTGCCAGACCCCTAAAAATCGACAGAGTGGATTTAAATATGGTAAAACTAATCTGTTTAATTCTAGGGGAGTTGTAAAATGAGCCCATTTCCAAAAAATTGGAAGTGGTGTTCCTTTTAACATTATCACAAATGTTTCCAGCTGATCTTAACCCTCGACCAAACCTGGAATATTCCTTTAAGTGTCAAACATCAGTGTAGACAGATGTTAATCCTTGTACTCAACCTTGTGGAGCATATGCAGGGCCAGGGTTCTATCTTTGGCCATTCTTTCACAATCCTGAGCTGCCTGAAGTCCAAGTTGGTTAGCCTGGATCTCCAAAGCTGCCATTTTCTCCTGCATAACCAAAAAAAATTCCATTCCAAAAAGTGTCCATACTTTAGCCTGACACAAGATTTGCAGCTCAATACTGATATTATGGGATCTATAATAGACCTGACATGAGATCAGTGCTATTACCTTCCTTTTGGCCACATTCCGGTGATACTCTGCCTTCTCCTGCAACAGCTGCCTGCCAACCGTCTCCTTCTCCTCCTCAATGCCACTCTCTCGCTCCAACTGGCGAAACTCCAAATCCTCAAAGCGCTTAGTGGCCGACTCCAGTGCCTCCACCTTCTACACACACACACACATACATGCACAGATGGACAGAGAGACGGAGAGGGGAAGACAGAGGCAGACGAACAGATGGGAGAAACAAACAAGCAGACAGACAAATGTTCCTCAATGACATGCAGAAGAAGATCACTCTGTCTGCCAAACAATGATTGCTGTGTGGAACACATTTTTTTTAAAGGCATATCCAGAAACAAACAAACAAACAAAAACAGTCAGACATATACTCTACATGGTGCTCATTGGGCGATTCGCTCAGTTCATTATAATATCAGTGAATTAGTCAGAAGATTTAGTGAATAAAAGGCATGTAAGCAAGAGTGAAAAGCAAAACACAAACAGACAAATAGATGACATCCATGCATTTCTGCTGCCTATGAGAGCTGAGGTGCATCATAACGCTCGTTGTTGTTCAGTCAGTGTGTAAACCCTTTATTGCCATGAGCATATTGTGGCTCGAGAGGAAGCGCAGACACAAAGCCAGCACACACAGCCATAGGATATTTGTGCAATTTGTACAGATCCAGAATCTAACAAGCTGTCCAGTTAAGGCTGTTATTATATCATGTCATGTTTGTCGGCCATTAATTGCTGCTGATACTGGAAGGAGATTCACCATATAGCAATAGTTGTTTTAACAGTGTGTTTTCTTTACAGTTGGCATTAAATCAGAGTAAATGTATATTGGTATTGCTGATTATTATTATTATTTTTTTATTAAAACTGGTTTAATTTAGCGGTCCAAATATACTACATATAGCATCTATACTATATATATAGAGTTAGATTTTTTATGTCTATTTTCACAGTAAAATCATTCTGTTTTAAAATAAATCAAATCAGGACTTTTAATTTCTTAGTAACCTTGGTCAAGTGCTTCTGGTGAACTGTATGCCGTTACAAAATCAGCACGTTTAAGGTCTGTTTTCAATAAAAATCAATGATCTCCAGTGCCTGATTGATTTACAATATAAAGTGGGTCTCAGAATGTACAGTGCATCCGGAAAGTATTCATAGCACTTTTTCCACATTTTTTTGTTACAGCCTTATTCCACAATGGATTAAATTCATTTATTTCCTCAAAATTCTACGCACAATACCCCATAATGATAATGTGAAAAGATTTTTGAATTGTTGCAAATTTATTAAAAATAAAAAACCTGAAAAATCACTTGTACATGAGTATTCAAAGCCTTTGCTCAATACTTTGTTGATGCACCTTTGGCAGAAATTACAGGCTCAAGCCTTTTTAAATATGATGCCACAAGCGTGGCCCACCTGTCTTTTGGAATTTTTGTCCATTACTCTTCCAGTAAGTACCTCTCAAGCTCTATCAGGTTGGATGGGAAGCGACGGTGTACAGCCATTTTCAGATCTCTCCAAGGATGTTCAATAGGATTTAGGTCTGGGCTCTGGCTGGGCCACTTAAGGACAATCGTCGAGTTGTTGTGAAGCCACTCCATTGATATTTTGGTGGTGTGCTTTGGGTCATTGTCTTGCTGGAAGATGAACCGTCACCACAGTCTGAGGTCAAGAGCACTCTGAAGCAGGTTTTCATTCAGGATGTCTCTGTACATTGCTGCAATTATCTTTCCCTCTATCCTGACTAGTCTTCCAGTTCCTGCTGCTAAAAACCATCCCCACAGCATGATGCTGCCACCACCATGCTTTACTGTAGGGATGGTATTAGCCTGGTGATGAGTGGTGCCTGGTTTTCTCCAAGCGTGACGTCAGCCATTCACTTCAAAGAGTTCCATTTTAGTCTCATCAGACCAGAGAATTTTGTTTCATATGGTCTGAGAGTCCTTCAGATGCCTTTTGGAAAATTCCAGGCTGGTAGTGGCTTCCGTCTGGTCACTCTACCATACAGGCCTGATTGGTGGATTGCTGCACAGATGGTTGTCCTTCTGTAAGGTTCTCCTCTCTCCACAGAAGAACGCTGGAGCTCACACAGAGTGACCATCGGGTTATTGATCACCTCCCTGACTAAGGCCCATCTCCCCTGATCACTCAGCTTAGATGGCCGGGCAGCTCTAGGAAGAGTCCTGGTGATTCCAAACATCTTCTACTCATGGATGATGAAGGCCACTGTGCTCATTGGAACTTTTAGAGCAGCAGAAATTTTTCTGTAACCTTTCCCAGCCTTGTGCCTCGAGACAATCCTGTCTCTGAGATCTACAGACAATTCCTTTATCTTCATGCTTGGTTTGTGCTTTGACATGCACTGTCAACCCTGGGACCTTATATAGACAGGTGTATTCCTTTTCAAATCATGTCCAATCAACTGAATTTACCACAGGATAACTCCAGAATTAAGCAGCTAAAACATCTCAAGAATGATCAGTGGAAACAGAATGTACCTGAGCTCAATTTAGAGCTTCACGGCAAAGGCTGTGAATACTCATGTACAAGTGATTTTTCAGGTTTTTAATTTGAAATAAATTTGCAACAATTTTAAAAAATCTTTCTTTCACATTGTCATTATGGGGTATTGTGTGTAGAATTTTGAGGAATTAATGAATGTAATCCTTTTTGGAATAAGGCTGTAAGATAAAAAAATGTGGAAAATGTGAAGTGCTAAGAATACTTTCCGGATGCACTGTACAAGAAGCACTGCATTAAATAACATTGTTCCGCATCATGCTGTAAAAGAAACTGTATAAAATTGAAGAAAGTCAGATTAACAGATTCACCGGGCGTTTATCAGTATGGGAAGAAAAACTAGCTGTGCATTTACCTTATTGTAATAACAACATAGTAATGAAAACATAACTAACAATCAATTATGCCAATATAGACCATTTTACATGTAAACAAAAACAATGGTCCCAACAAATTTCCTGTATTACATTTTTAATTTCTATAGCTTCTGAGAATAAAAAAATGGTTTACATATTGATAAATAAATATATGATAGCTGATTTAATTGAATTGCCTCTTGTTACAGTTATGAAATAGTTTGATAACAAGCGGGAAATGTTCATGGGCCAATGACATGTCCACATTGAAATGGTCTATAACAAATATAAAAACGTGATGACTTCTTATTATTCAGGTTGAATTGTTTTTAAAAGGATATATGAGAGACATTGTAATTTTCTAACTATAGAGGCTGACTGTCACATGTAATTCTGTTTTACTGTGGTCTAATATGCTATATCAACATGTGAATAATTTAATAATAATGTAAATGTAATGTTTGGTGAATCTCAGAATAAACCTCCATATATTTCACACTGCGCATTATGACGCGATACCTCAAATTACTCAACATTTAAAACCACCAATTAGATTACCATTTTAATTATACAGAATTGCAATATCAGTTACTCTTATTACAAAGAATTTTAACATTGACGTTTTCGGTTTTATTCATTTCTTTAATAAGGCTGTCAGAGTTAATGTGTTTAGTTACAATCCCATTAATTAAATGTTTAACACCATTACATTAATCTGACATTACATATTTCATGGTGTTCAACACGAGCAAGGGAACCACCACAATTATCTCTGTCCATGAAGCAGGGCTTTCATTTATATTACAGCAAACAATAGAGAAATGATTTCTGAATAGCTCGTTTTCTTCAAAATTATATCCACGCTGAACAATTAGGAACTATAATTAGCAGCCTTTAAATTTAATCACCATCAAAGTTTGAGCGTTTAATGAAACGCATCAAGACCTCTGGAGGACTCTAAAAGCAAAATAACATATTTTCTTATTTATCTTTCTTCCCAAAAGGACTTTCTAATTAGAATCAACACCAATTATGTGAACTAATTAAAAAAATAATCAAATAATTTGCTAGTATCCCCTGCCAACTCTTTATTTTCTTTCTTTCATTTCTCGTGTGTCTCTTTAAAGTGATGTAAAGTATATGTTGGATAATCAGCGCGACTCTCTCGGGCGGTATCAAAGTACACACTGACCCTGGTCAGTTGTTCCTGTAAGTGCTCCCTCAGTGATTCGGGGCATTTATGAAGCTGGCCTTTCAGCTCACTGTACGAGTCCTTCAGTCTGGCCAGGACATCCCGCTCAGCTGAGACTTTAGCTCTCTCCTACAATAAAACATTACACACGTAACACACACACAGGTAAAATACACACTGCAGCGAGCAAGTGTTGGTGGAGAGGGTGGAAACAAAGAGGAAAACGCTAGATAAAGACACCATGCTGTGTTAAAAGAGAGGTTTAGATATAGTGTTGCCATGGCAATCGGAGCACATATTGCAGCGGAGTAAATCTGAGCAGAATAAATATTTATACAGCACACAGTTCGACTCAGTGCAATAATATAGTGTGTTTAGTTTCATAATTGTGATATTTTTGCTCATATTAATGGAACAATCTGGAACAATGAGGCTTGAATACTATGTTTTTAGATTAATAAACAAGTGTCAATTCAAACGTGCACTATATTCAGTGTCATCTCGGTTAATAGAGTGTTAGATGTCAGGCTGTTAGAATGGTAGTACACCAAGTTGTTCAGGAGAAACAAACAGGAAAGCGGAAAGCATGCTTGATAGTTTGTGTCTGTTATCGGTACCTTCTCTTTCTCCCTCTGAGTCGCATTTTCCACTTCATTCAGTTTCAGCTGAAGTTGATTGATGATCTCCAGCTCTGCCTCCACTTGATCAAGCTCCGCCCTGCGCTCCCCCTGCAGCAATGCCCTCTCCATCTCCGCCTGCCAATAAAACCACACATTCAACAGTCTGTTCGCTTCCATATGTTTCTGTTGATATGAATAGCGTAGTTCTGCTGAGCAGGCAGAATCCAGCGTTCACATTGATTTCAATATGCAACACCAAAGATGTTTCTATGCATGACAGATGGCGGAGCACTGATGTAGAAGAAAACGACTGGTGATTGAACAGACTTTACCCATTTTGATGTGATTATCTACATCTCTCCTTCTCATTCATGCAGATAGGATAGAACTGAGGGAAGCTGCAGGCTGAAAGTACTTTTGTAGACTCGTTATTACACAGGCGATAGTCTAACCTCTTGCCTGGACTCCTGTATCTGCTGTTCCAGGTCAGTGACACGGGTCTTTAGTTCATCCACTCGAGCCAGAATCCTGAGCCGCTCTTCCTCCAGATACACACGCTCCTGCTGGCCCAGCACTGAAGTATCTTCATGCTGAGAAAGCATTTGTCAATTACAACAAAGTGTGTTTGTTTGTGTGTTTGTGTGTGTGTGTGTGTGTGTGTGTGTGTGTAGTAAGAACACTCAGGCAATGTTTGCAACAAAAGAACTCTACCTGACATTCTAACAGTGACCTAAATGAATGAAAACCATTTTTTTTCTCTAAAGAAAGGGAGAATGAAAGGCTGAGATAGGCAAGTGTTCACAGACAGAGCAGAAAAAACTAGGTGAATTCCAAAGGGACTAGCAGACCAAAAGAGGCAACTCTGTTTATGTTTCCACGTGCAGTATATAGGAACTTTTACAAGTTCAATGACTGTGTGCTGTTGCCAAATCTTACTATATATATATATATATATATATATATATATATATATATATATATATATATATATATATATATATATATATATACACACACACACACACAGGCCACTTTATTAGGTACACCAGTCCAACTGCTTGTTAACGCAAATTCCATGGCAGCAACTCAATGCATTTAGGCATGTAGACATGATCAAGACGATCTGCTGCAGTTCAAACCGAGCATCAGAATGGGGAAGAAATTTTAAATTTAGGTTTTGGTGCCAGATGGGCTGGTCTGAGTATTTCAGAAACTGCTGATCTACTGGGATTTTCACGCACAACCATCTCTAGGGTTTACAGAGAATGGTCAGAAAAAGAGAAAATATCCAGTGAGTGGCAGCTCTGTGGGTGCAAATGTCTTGTTGATGCCAGAGGTCAGAGGAGAATGGCCAGACTGGTTCAAGTTGATAGAAAGGCAACAGTAACTCAAATAACCACTTGTTACAACCAAGGTATTCAGAAGAGCATCCTTGAGGAACAATACGGATGGGCTACAGACCACAACGGGTGCCATTCTTGTCAGCTAAGAACAGGAAACTGAGGCTATAATTTACCACAGCCTACCTGAGTATTGTTGCTGACTATGTCCATCCCCTTATGACCAGTGTACCCATCTTCTGATGGCTATTTATAGCAGGATTATGCTCCATGTCATAAAGTGCAAATCTCAGACTGGTTTCCTGAACATGTCAATGAGTTCACTATACTCAAATGGCCTCCACAGTCACCAGACCTCAATCCAATAGAGCACCTTTGGGATGTGGTGGAGCGGGAGATTCACATCATGGATGTGCAGCTGACAAATCTGCAGCAACTGTGTACTAGTAAGGAGCAACTGTGTACTAGTAAGGAGTACCTAATAAAGTGGCCGGTAAGTTATATATATATATAGTTAAATAATATTATAATACAATGATGATTGGAATTGAAGAATGGTCATAATTATAAGTTTACCTTATAAGTTGTTTTTTTGTGTTTTATATAATCCGGTCTAAAGGTCTGAGGACACTTATTCTATTTTGTTTTTCAAAAAATTATAATGACACCCTCATGGGTTCCAAACCTTTTCTTTAACAGAGAACAAATATATTTTGAAGAGTGTTGAAACATGAATGTTGAATGTTAAACAGTTTTTTTCATTCCTTTCAACATTCTCCAAAATAACACAGTATGTAATGTAGTATTAATAAATAAAAACAAAAAAGAACAGAGTAAATAATGTAAAAGAAACAAACTTTGGAAGTGGAGGACAAGTATACGACGAATGAATATTTGGGTGTAATATCCCTTTAAATGCATATTTGTAATTGTAAATTATTTTATTATCCTTCAGATTTAAATGAATAATTTTTTCTTTCTTCTCCAGTTATGAATTTTTACTTCAGTGCATCCCCATAAATCAATGTTATGTTTCAGTTTTTTTATTGTGTGCAGTGTAGTCCCTGTTGTTGTTATGCACTTCAAAATGCATCAAAATATTAATTTAAGGTACATTCAGAACAAAAAAATGTGTGACTAATTTGTAATTAATTGTGAGTAAATCATGGCTATCATACGAATAATCGTGATTAAATATTGAATCGATTGACAGCCCGATTATTTATTTCTCACATGTTTAAATTACAGCTAAACTCAAGCAGCACTCCAATTTGTGCAAACCCTAGGACGATGTTCTCAAGCAGTATATAAGATGATCTAAACATCATCAAGTAAAGCAAATACATCTGACCAAGCTTTACAAATAGTCGCATGATCAATCTCACAAACTGAATAAGCTGAACAGTAACCAAAAATGTCTATCATTTTTCTTTTTAGTCTTCGTTTAACATGGTCGAAATCTAAAAACATTAGCTCAGTGTGATCACAGTCCTCTCTCTCTTAACCTCTTTCTCTCATACTGTAGTTTTTGTGAATGAGTCTATGTGTGTGTGTGTGTGTGCGTGCTGTACCTCCTGGTGCTGGCTCTCGGTGCTGCTACACTCCTCTTTGAGGTTGTCCTCCTCGCTTTCTCTCTGTCTGTGAGAGCTCTGGCCCGGCACGCTCACAGGGTCAGGGCCCGGTCGCCGAACAGAGACCTCCTCCATCCCTGGGAATTGGCACACCCTCCCTGCGTCCACACCAACCGGAGGATCGTTCTTATTATACTCTGCACACAAATTCAGAATGGTCTCCAGCCTCTGCCTCTCCTGGAAACAAACAAACACAAAAGAAACACCCTCAGCTGTGCATATACGGCTTTAAAGTGCACCAAAAAAATCCCACAAAGCCTTAAATGATGTAAACACATGTCATTAACGCTCTCATACACTCTTTAAGGAGCTTCGTGGGGCATGTTCTAAACTCACTGCAACTCGACACCCACAGAACATATCGAGGGCAGCGTCACACTCTATAACATAACCTACAGGACTCATTCAGATCCAAACACGTTGCACAAATCATTATAAATCTAAAATTACGAATATCCACAAGGTGCTATACAAAAACAAGTTAACAAATTTCCCTTCAACCCATTTACTGACCCCAAACACACTCAAGCAACCTCTCACCCAACTGTGATAGTCAGCTGCTGCCATCACTCTATCAGCACAGTGTGTGTGTCTATGTGTCCTCACAAGTATAGCAATACCAGTAACTTCAGACCTTGTGGGGACATTGTTTGGTCATTATAAGGAAAAAAGTTGATAAAAACACACAAAATAAAGTATTTTGAAAATGTTTCCTATGAGTGTTGGGTTTAGAGGTAAAGTTAGCGTAGGGGGATAGAATATACAGAATAAAAATGATGTCTATAGGACGTCCCCATAAAGATAGATGTACAAGTATGTGTGTGTTCACTGTCTACTTTCAGCCTGCCAGACTCCCCAGTCTTCTCTCATAGGTCTAGCCAGACTAACTAGCGCTCTAGGCATTGGGGCTCATTATATTTTACATGGACAATACTCAGCTCAGTTTGGCTCGATGACACCAGTGACATTACTAAAATAGCAAGGCACAGGATGGCACGCTTACAAGAGAGCAGCCGTCCACTTCAGCTAATCAAATTTACTTTTGATGAACCATGGAATAATTTACGCGAATATAATGAATGGTCCCGAGACCTCTGAAAACAAACACGGCACTGTTTCAGTTTCTTTCTTCTGCTGAACACAAAAGAAGATATCGTGAAGGATGCTGGACACTTGTAATCATTGACTTCCATGGTATTTTTCCTACTGTGTATATCAGTGGCTACCAGTTTCCAACATTCTTCGTAATATCTTCTTTTGTGTCCAAAAATATCATAAAGGTTTTGAATCACCGGGTGTAAAAGTCTTTATAACGGAGCCATTATCTACAAGAGCAGCCAATAGAACGTCTGGAAACATATGCTCTTCTGTTTTAACGAGGTCTCCCCTGTCAGGAGAGTGCAGACAGTGCACTGGAACAAGTAAACGTTAACTGATGGGTAACGTAGCAACAGCATTCTTCTCCAACAAAAGGGTGTCAGCACAGCTGGTATGCATGCTGGAGATGCCACGACACAGACCAACACAAAGCCCACAGCACTAAACCTCTGTGTGCAAAAGCCATTTTATGACACGACCGTCCTCTGTTTGGGAACAACTGTCAAGATGCTAAATTGACTTCATTATTAAGGGCCTGTTAAGCAGGTTTAAATAATAAAGTGTATTAAATAGAATTTGCTCAGGGGATATTGTGTGTAAATTAAATAACTGAAATATAGATCCCTCATTTATTACTCTCTTTCTGACACACATCGATGGCTCATGTGGATTTATAAAAGGTGGACTTATTATAGAAGGTAAATTAAAACAGACTCTGACTGCTCTATGGAAAATGTTGAAAGAATACATTAAATATTTGCAGTGATCAATGTTAATTGTTAAACTGACTTTTCTCTGCTTTAAATCTTGTAAACAAAGGGGAAAAAAGCAAAGTTCTTTCATTTAAAAGTTGGTGCCATATCGCCCTCATGTGGTTTATAGTATGAAATGCTTAGTTCTCTGTCGTTTCCACAATCCCACAGACAAGAACAAAAGACAAAATGACCTTTAAAAATTCAGCAAGCCAGACACACATCTTTAAAAAAAAATTGTAGACAAAGAGCATGTGCTGCATGTGGTGTTAAAGCAGTCCTACTGGTGCATTGTGACCCAAACTAATAAACGCATTGAATCCTGCTAAATGATTCTGCATAGTTAGAATAGTGAAATAAAAGGGAGGGAAAGTACTTTCTGACTTCAAAGTCCATGGATCCAATTAAACTTCTCATTTTTTTGGCACAAATTCACAGGACGCTTTATGTGGTTCATATTAAAACATTACTGGTCAAGCTATTGCATTCTGCTATTGTTCATGGTTCATTACAAACACAGCTTTTTTATATTTTTTTACATATTCTGCCAATGTCATATTTATAAAGTTCATACAAATTTTAACAAAGAAGCGTCCAAAATTAGGGGTCAAAATCAGTTTTGAAAGCAAAGCAAAGACATCCCATTAATAAATCATGAAAGTAAATCCTATCATTCATTCATTCATTCATTTTCCTTCGGCTTAGTCCCTTTATTAATCAGGGGTTTCCACAGTGGAATGAACAGCCAACTTATCCGGCATATGTTTTACACAGCGTATGCCCTTCCAGCCACAACCCAGTACTGGGAAACACCCATACACACTCATTCACACACATACATCTTGGCCAATTTAGTTTATTTAACTCACCTATAGTGCATGTCTTTGGACTGTGGGGAGCACCCAGAGAAACCTGAGCACATGGAGAACATGCAAACTCCACACAGAAATGCCAAGTGATCCAGCCAAGGCTCAAACCAGCAACCTTCTTGCTGTGAGGCGACAGTGCTAACCACTGAGCCACCATGTCGCCCTTAAATCATATCCCAAATAAAAAGAATGCTAGTTTAGTATATAATCATTTCCACATTTGTTAATAACACAATTTCTTTCCTGAGCTCCAAATCAGCATATAAGAGATTTCTGAAGATTCATGTGACACTTCCCAGTAGGCACAGGACATCAACACGACATCAGATTGATGTTGTACCCCAACGACGTCAAAACCCAACTACAAGCAACAGCATTGGAGAGAGGCTGCATTTTGGTTACTTTTCAACGCAACCTAAAAACAAGTAAATATCAACGTCTAATAATGTTGCAGCTTGACGTTGTGTGAATGTGTCCACTATGACGTCTATCAGATGTTGGATTCGGGTTGCCATACCTGACGAATAAATGTCAATATCTGACGTCAATACGATGTTGGTTTAAGATGTTGGCTCGACGTTGGATTTTGGTCACTTTTCAACACAACCTAAAATCAACCAAATATCAACATCATTTCACATCGTTATTGGACATCAAAACAGCATTGTTCTGAGACGCTGACAACCTAAATCCAACCTAATATTAATGTCTTATGACGTTGTGTGTTTGCTGGGTTCATAGTATACTGCATTAATGACTGCTGAAAAGCTGATTAGCATTGTCATTGTCACAGAAATAAATGACATTTTATATATATAATAAATATTGTAAATTGAATCATGTAAAACTTTAATCAAACTCACAATATTACTATAGTATTGCACTTTCGATCAAAAAATATCAAGCATGATGAGCAATTCCATCCAAATGTCAACCTTGCCATGAAAAAAAAAGGTTTTCACCAAAATAGTTTTTTTGTGTAAGCAAGTATTTGACAGTACTTTAAAAATACTTAAAAATGTCTCTGTCAATGTTTTCAAGGAATTATATTTGAGTCACACAAGTGCTAATTTCGCATCTGTCACATCAATAATGAAGCTTTTTCCTCAAAAATGCAAAAATGTCAAATAAAATAAAACCAATCATTGTTGTTCTATAGAGAGTTAACTCTTATGCTTTTGATGAGCATTATGTCTTTTGGGTTGTGCAGTTTAATTCACATAATTTCTACAAAGTATGCTGTATACTGTAAACTCGCTGACTTTTTTGGTCACATCCATAGCGCATGTTTATTTCCCTCATTTAAAGAATAAAAAATTTTTGATTGATATTTTTCTGATTCCATAATTCTGTGGCGAGTTGCTTTGGAAAATATAAACAGATGTTTCACTTTAATGTTAACATGTACTTTCTATGTGAATTTATGTTTAGAATTTTTACTGCCAACGTCACATCCGTAACGCGCTGGAATTGCTCTGATACCTCATTCATACCCCATCTGAGGACTCTGTCTCTGAAAGCGATACCAGTTGAAAACCACTGTTTGGACACAGCTGTCTGGAGAAAATGTGTATGTGTGATAAAAGGTGGGTGGAGCGCAGCAATGCTACTACAATACAACACATTTGCAAGCCAACTGGGCCATGACCTAGAACTGAGTAAACACAGACACGTGAGGGGATTTGAGAGTAAATATGACATTACCCCTCAAGCCACATTATTTATTGTCAGGATTAGAAGAAAAGATCAAATCCTTAAGGCTTCAGGATTTTCTTTTCCCACTTGTTCATAATTCACTTCTCGCTTTTATCTCATCATCTCCCAAATGCTTTACCAGTCAAGTACCAGACAAAAGTGTTCCTCAGTTCTCAGCATATATCACACTTGCCCCGCTTTAATTCCTAAATGCGCGGTCACACACGGCTTGCATTAGCACGCTGCGAGGTCACACCTCTGAAATGTCATTTCTGAAGCTAGCAATCAATGTCTGCGTGCATTTGCATTTGATAGCATTAGGAGGAGATTAGCGCTAAATACAGCTCAGCAGTGCCACAAGTTCTTTAAAGAAGGTGATATTAACCAGCATTTAAAAGGGCATTCGACAAAAAAAAAAAAAAAAAAAGAGTAGTACTACCTTTCAAGTTGCCATACCATTGGATAGAGCTGTGCTGTAACCATGACAACAGTGCCAGACAGACAAGAGACCACAAGACAAAGTTGAACCCAAACAGAGTGAAAGCGTGTTCATAATACACCTACCGTTCTTGCCATTGTCTCGAAACGCTGACCAGAGATGGTTATTATGGAAAATGACTTCCTATCATGCGTTAATTCAGTTCTGCCTCATAGTAAAAGTCCTAAAATAGTTTTTCTCCAGGGAATAACAAGAATGTGTCTCCTCTCTGAGGCAGCCGCATATAATTAGGTTTCTGCATGTATTGTATTTTTGGTTGAGGTACTTTACTATGAAGATATCATTAATACGCTGGTTAGAAGCACTGATGATGTATATAATTTAAGGGATAAATAAGGTGGGGAGTAACAAAAATGATGAATGGCAATTCCATGTGGGAATCTGAGATGCACCAAAGGAGTGTCTGGGGTTTTTAATAGGTTTAAATGACAGAGATGATGTCTGTGTGTGGTTAATTTAGGGGCTCTGGTAGGGATGAATGTTTAGACTGCTAAAGAAGGACTGTCTGTGTGTGTGTGTGTGTGTGTGTGTGTGTGTGTGTGTGTGTGTGTGTGTGTGTGTGTGTGTGTGTGTGTGTGTGTGTGTGTGTGTGGTGAATGAGGGAAGGGCAGCTCAAAGCACTGAGATTGTGTCGGGTAAATATAGTCTTGAGGCAGCCACACGTTCTGTACACGAGCTTTTAAAAAGGCCTCAGGAATTCACATCCGTATGTTATTCCTGACTCCTCTATGTCTTTACCAGAAATCTCTCTCCACATAAACTTCACCCGCTCAACCTCCAGCGCTGAACTCTTAGGTCTGTTCAAATGCCAGTGTCACTCAGAACCTCACCGCACAAAAGATCATCACTGCTCTAAAGCAATCTAGAGCTTCTTTAATGCCGTTACTTTAAAAACCGATGTCACTTTAACAGTGCCAGGCATTGCATTTACATAACTTGATATAAAAGAGACGATAATGGCATATCCCGCAACAGCATTGTGACATTTGAATACATTAATATTCAAACTGATGTTAAAATCTTACAGTTCCAGTTAGAAAAAGTTTGAACACACTTAATGAATTCATGTGTCTCATGAGCTTGAAACCCTCACTCACTCACTCTCCTTTGGCATATTCCCTCCTTTATCAGGGGCCGACACAGCGGAATGAACTACTTTGACCATTAGTTTTATGCCCTTCACAGCTTAAAAACCTTTGATCTAAAGTACTTTGCTTAAAATGTTTAAATTAGTTTTAAGGAGAAATATATATTGAATATTAAACACAAATTACCATAATGTGGATATTAGAAAGGAAATTTATTCCCATTACTCAAGTCTTCATGATCACATGATCCAGAAATGATTTTATTATGCTGAAAAAATATTAATTTATGATGCTGCTTAACATATTTTCTGGAAATAAGAACACAATTTTGACATGGTGACACTTGTAGTTATGTGCAACATCTCTGGAAGGTGTGGCAAGTGTTTTTTTGTGGAGACAACGATGTGTATTTTTTGGTAATCTTTCATTAACACAAAGGTTAAAAGAAGAGCACTAGTTTGAGTAAGCATTTTTTAGCAATCTTAATGTTTCAATCTTTCAATGTGGTAAAGTTAGTGCTCTAAGTTAAGTCTTAAATAAAATAAAATCTCGAACATTGTGTACTTTCATTTTGTAATTTCAGAGTTTGATTAACTTGGACGTAATATATTAAAAACTGAAAGTGTTCAAACTTTTGACGGGTACCGTAAACACACACATGCTCAGAAGTTGGAAGGTATGGTAAATGTATTTTGTGGAAACATTGTTTTTTTAGTAATCTTTCATGAAGACAAAATTCAAAAGAAGAGCATTAGTTTGAGTAAGCATTTTGTAACAATATAAATGTTTAACTTATGTTTGGTAAAAGTAATTTCATATTTTAATTAGCTTGAACATAGCGCTGGGCAGATAAACGATATTATATCAAATCGCAATAAAATTTATCCCAATAACAATGATAAGCTCTGGACATTTTTACTTTATACTGATCTAAGAGCCAATCACACAGCAGAAATGTGCAACAATGGGAATCTAGACGAGTCATGATATTAGAGATGCACCGAAGTTTTGGCCGCCAAAAATTATCGACCACCGAAAATAGGTTATACTATTTAATGGACCCTCTCATTGTTGTGGCTTCAGTCATTGTGTGGATTAGGGCTGCACAATTTTGGAAAAATCTCACATTGTGATATTTATTATATAAAAATACACTATATGTGCGATATATATTGCACTATGAATATAAATTCACCAGATGACTTGAATAGCTCTATTTGGAAATATTTTATTCATTTATATCGACTAGAGTGATCAAGTGTTTTTCTATGCCATAAAACTGAATAAATTAAGCATATATAAAAGTGACATATATAAATATGAACAGTGAGTTACGGTTACCTGGTCTAACAGTATTCAAATACAAAAAATAAACAATAACTAAAACTAAACTAAAATAACATGGTCATTATTGTATAAATAATTGTGTACATTCATTCATTCATTTATTCATTTTCTTTTCGGCTTAGTCCCTTTATTAATCTGAGGTCTAATTGTATACAATAATATAAAATATTATATTTTTTTCTTTTAATCTTTAATAAATAATCTAATCTTGTGATGTGACTCTTGCGGATATACACATTGCGATATCGATGCTCAAACGGTATACTGCGCAACCCTAGTGGGGATACTCTTTTAAATATGGAAGAATTAACAACTGATTTTGAAATATATATTATTATCGTTCAATATGGAAAAGAATTAATCGAGATTGCATTTTTGCCATATCGCCCAGCACTACTTGGATGTAAAATAATAAGCATGAAATGTGTTCAAACTTTTGACAGGTACCGTAAACACACACATGCTCAGACATACCAGCCTCTCCATCTCCTGCTCACGCATCCTCTCCTCCCTCTGCCACCGATGGTACTCCAGTAGATCTTCCTCTTTATCGCTGACCTCTGAAATGCTGTTCTTGCGCTCCCGTGTGCGCGGCGGGACCTGCCGGGCCTCCCTGGTGGCTTTCCTTTGGTTACGAGGACTGGTGAGAGGAGACACCCCTGTCTGAGAGCCGGCAGCTGAGGTGAGTCCCCCTTTTTGCTTACTGCCACACTGGTCCTTCAAAAAAGATGATACAGGAGACGGACTCCTGGTGTGCAATCTCGTATTTCCAACATCTTCCTCAGCTGTGGTTCGTCGTTGTAGACGAGGACTATCTGCTACACTCCGGCCACGAGAGGTCAAAGAAACACCTGGAGCCATAGGGAGAACAGACACCCCAAGGATACCTCTGCGTGATGTGGATGGGCTGAGGGGAGGAAGTTCACGGATGCTGGACGTTTCTACACCACGACGAGATGATTGGGGACTGTCTGGAGGAAGGAGTGCACGTGAAAGGGACTGAATACTGGAAGAAGTTTCTTGGACTGATGAGCCTACGCTGGACCTGGGACTTGAAGATGTTGAAGATGAGGAGGTGAATCTGGTGTTTACCTGTCTGCCTAAATCTCCAGGTACCCAGACCAGACCCTGAGGTAGAACCATGGCCCAGGTGTGGACTCTCACTCTACGGTTTGTACCAGGACTTGAAGGGGTTTCAGTCAAGGCTTTTTGAATCCTGGGACATTCTTGATCTTTTAGACCCCCATTGGAGCTGCAGTTCTTGGATGCAAAAGTCCGTGGTTGTGGCACTGGGGCCTGAACGGTATTGGTGTAGCTGTTGGAGCGGGTTGCTGGCAGAGTCCAAAACAAGCCCCTGGACTGCTAACCACGGAGGGAGTGGACAGGGGGGAATAAGGAGGACTGGTATTTCGTAGCTGGAGTTTACGGACAAAGCACCAGGACTAGTTGGAGTAGAGACAAGACTGTGGCCGCTCCCGGTTGAGCATGGCAGACTGTGGAATGGGATGGCGGGCTTTTTTACAATGCTCAGCATGGCCATCGTCCATAGATAGAGAATTCATAATGTCTTGAAAGTCCTTCTCAATAGAGCGCACAAGAGTGCCGGCTCCAGGGACGAGACCGCTCATGTAAAGGAAGGGGTTGCCATTGACGCTGCCCATGAGTTTCTGTGCAAAGAAAAAGGGAATCAGTTATTTAGAACAAATCTAGGAGACTCATTAACAACAGAATCTTGAACAACAGAAATTGACCAAAAATGATTAATTACAGCTATTATGATCTATTGAAATGAAACAAGCATAAACAACAAGCACACTGCCAACTCGCAATCATATGAAGATTTGAAAATTGTTTATTCAAAATGGTCAGGCCATATTTTCTCAGACCACATGTGGCTCTACACCCATGCAGGACAGGGTGGGCATAATGCACTAAACACACACCTCCCCCTCTCTTACACATACACTCAACTGGTGTGTCTCTGTCTGCAGACTGCGGATGGCAGGAATCCCACCCTCGGCCCAAAGGTCAGAGCGGACAGAGGAGAATAGAGCCTGAATTATGATATGACTCATTCTGCACACTCAAGACCAGCTGAACGCACTCAGTTCGGTTAAACGCTCTGTAGCCAGGGCCACGGGTGCACTAACCACGCAATAAACACGTTATTTTTAATCAGAGCCATGGCACAGTGGGCAGAACAGCTCACATCACATACGGGAAGTGACACTTTTGAGCAAAAATCTTTTTATTTCAAATGTTGGTATTGTTATTATGCAAACCAGACATTAAAGCACATATTTGACCCCTTTTTAAGATTTAAGATGAGATTTTTGTTTCTTCAGAATGTGTCTGAAAAGTTTCAGCTCAAAACACCCATCAGATTATTTATTATAGCTTTCAGAATATTGGGGATTTCTTCTATGAACACTATGTAGTGTTGCCTGTGCCTTTAATGCTAGTTCTCCCTGCCAACCATTCCCACGTGCCTGTCAGAGTGTGCCTCAATGTCTCTGCCTCGGCTGCGTCAGATAAACAGCACTGTGACCGACATGAAAGAAGCAAATTTCATGTTACGTTTGTGAGAAATACTACAGTAAGAACTTTCCCAATGATTATTTGATGTATTCGTTGTGGAGTTAATTCAAGCCTTTCTGCAATGATGAGTTACACACAATGTCATTACAAAGTTCACACACACTTTGTATATCCGTTATGTTAATGTACAAAATAAACTTGATTTAACATCCACAAACCGGGATTGAAGCGTCTTCTTTTATAATTGTACTGACATGTGGCTGTGGTGATAAAGATGGTAAAATCGCTGTAATTCATGACAAACATGCACTGTTTTAAAAATGTTTTTAACTTATAAAACTCATACTTGATCACATTTGATGATGACTGATGATCACAGAGAGCTCAACAGATCTTATAATCCCAGTTGCTTTGCGCACATCCTGTCTTGTTGATATGATTACATGCGTTACTACGGAAACATGTTAATACGCGGCTGTCAATCAATTAGATGGGCAGGAAACTGCAATCCTACAAAAAAAAGAGACTTATTGTGTTTATATCACCCCAATATGACTGTGGACACATTATAGCTGCACACGGTTCTGTCCAAACAGCTTTCAAAAGATGATTTTCATCATAGGTTGCCCTTTAAGGGCTATAATTATTTTGGGAAAACTTTGGTTCTGCGCTCAAACAATTAGTTGCACTGATTCTATATCTGAATTGATTGATGAAAGTGGCTAAAAATCGATATGAAAGAATTTAAGAGTTTTAAAGATTACTAATCACGTGAAGTCTGAGATGGATTTAACAGCATCTACTGCAGTGCAGGACTCTGCCGTTAAACCTTTTTTTTACATTGCTTTTCTATGGAACAAACTTTTTCAGTTTGCTCATAGTGTGTGCTGTATTTTAGTTAACCATTGCTTAACTGTTCCACTCTATACTATGGCTACTTCACTAAATGACATTAGTAAAGATATTGTCAGCTTTTTGCCCTTAAAGTGTTTTTATCTGTAGGACTATTTTGTTATGTATCTCATCCTAAGTATCTGAAGCTATTAATGGCACGAGCCATTGACATTAGATAGAGAGGGAGACATTAAGCCTATGAATTACCATAGTCTGTACTGTATGTCTCCTCTTATTTTAAGCAAACTTAAATGAATGATTCAGTGATGTTTAAACCTCACTACTGAGAAATGCCATGCATTGTTTGTATGAAACAATTTTATTGATAAAATCAGAAGGGGGGGACTGATAATATTTTCCTATGTGCAAGTGAACATCTGTGTAGGACAGGGAGTGTCAAAAAGACAGCATGTGTTTTCCATTTATGGTATTGCTTTTAAATTTATTAGCTAGTTTTGTGAGTTTTTTTGGTTATGGTACTGTTGTAGGTCCTCTTAAATACAACCATGCGTTCATTAACTAAACAGAAAGTATTCAACAGCTATTTAGTCAAGTTATTTAGCACGTTTACATTTAGTAGTTTGTTTTTATGTGGTTAAATATAAAGCATTTTAATTATCAAATTGTGCAATAAACCATTTAAATAAATGACCCATCCCATGTACAGACCAGTATACAGTCCATATATCACACCAAAGAACAAGCGATTTCAATGTTTTTTGACAATACTAAGAGACAGACCCTCAGGCTCAGGCAGATAAACAATGTTTCAGTAAGCAGTTAACACCCACACAAGCTTCAAAACAATGTGATATTCATCACTGTCACAGTGTCACGTTCCTGTAAATGTCCAATATGGTGCTCAAGGATTTTAAACTACTAAATAGGGTCAGAGCCGAGGTCACTCCACAGGGGCTTTCCAGCAGTTGACAGAGTGACGGAGGCATGCAGATTCTCATTCTTTACAAATTAGCAATTTATTCTCCAAGGATCTCACTTGCTTGGTTCTAGATTATTGAAATAACTCAAAGCTGAATGAGTGAGAGCAGTGTTAAAATTGGGCAAAGACACAGCTGGAGTTTCCTCCATTACCATGGATATTAAAGAGGCAGGATTATGCAGAGTTATTTTAGGCAGATTTGTGTCACCTGAGCAGTGTCTGGAACTTGTTATAATTATCTAGGGTACAATGCCTCTCTGTGGCTCTTTTGCTGCAACATTTAGTGATGAAAACTGACAGAATGTGCACCATTGTTCACGAATGTAACTCTCTTTTTGATTGACTTTAGCAACTTTAACACCCCACAGCATCCAGAACAGTTGTCTTCTACTACCAGATTTTAGGTCAGTGTAATTCTGCATAAATACCTGAGTGGTTCTTGTAGGTATTGGTAAATCCAGGACTTCCACCTGGCATCAGGCTCTTCATCCTGAGGGCCTCCTCTGGGTGGTTAAAGCGGAAAAAGGATGACTGGCCAAAACACAGCATACACCCTGAGAAAAAAAAAGCACAGGTTAGCAAAAAATAGACAAAAAGGGCTGCACGATATTGGAAAAATCTGATATAGCAATATTTATCAAAGAAAAATAAAATATCGCTATATGAATACCGTTTCAGAAGATGGTTTGAATAGCTCTATTTGATGGTTTTCTGGGGAGTCTAACAGTATTCGGGTACAGATATTAAATAATTTGTTTGTCTTATTTTGTTTTGTCTTGTTTCTGGTCCAGATATCAAAAAAGTCTTAGACCAAGTAAAAATATTGTTTTGTTTTCACCATCAGAAGAAATACGTGAAAATTAAAAGATTTTGCTTGCTTTAAGGGAATTATCTGCAAGTGGGGTAAGTGAAATAATTTTGTTTTCACTTTGAAATGTACATATTTGGACTAGAAACACGACAAAAATCCTAAGTAAGAAATATTTTTTTTGCATAAATCATAAAGTCTGCATAAATACAGTTATTACAGAATACAATTCTGTAGCTCCTGGTCAACTATCAGACTGAACATCGCATAACTTAGCGATGTGACTATTGCGGATGCACACATTACGATATCGATGCTAAAAGATATATTGTGCAGCCCTACACTAGAAAATAGTTTTACAGTGTAAATATTCTTTAAGAAGCTTCTAAATTCATTGCTTTCATTAAAGTCATCAGATAATATTTAAAAGGCTACTTAAAAATAATAATAATTTAAAAATCTTGCATCTTTTGTGGCTTTCTGTTTTGTCTTTGTATGGAATTGCACCATGAATTATCCATCTTTTCTATGTTCATTTGTTTAATGCACACCACTTTTACAATGGCAGCAGTCACATTCTTTTAAAAACAACCACACTAATAGTGCAATTTCACAAGAAATTGTTTTACTAAAAACCAAACCTGCCAAGTGTGAACACACTCTACAACAGGAGTCACCAAACTCAGTCCTGAAGGGCTGTGCTGTATCTGAAATCGCCCCTGTATTCCCTCATTCACTATTGCCTACGTTAGTCCACTAATATAATCCACTTAAAGGAGTAAATAAGTGAGTGAATTCAAGCACTCAGTGAACCAGAAAGGATGCCGATTTGTTTGAGCTTTGCTGGATAAATCCCTTAGATAGATTCGATTTTCAACTTCTTGGTCAAACCCTGTGATAGTTATTTAACAGCGAGCTGTTTATTCGTAATCAGAAGGGAGCACTGATAATGTTTTAAGACTTTATAAGATTTTTTATTTCTGGCATATATACAAACGTTACTATTCATTCATTTTCTTTTCGGCTTAGTCCCTTTATTAATCCGGGGTCGCCACAGCGGAATGAACCGCCAACTTATCCAGCACATGTTTTACGCAGCTGATGCCCTTCCAGCCACAACCCATCTCTGGGAAACATCCATAAACTCACACTCATACACTACGGACAATTTAGCCTTCCCAATTCACCTGTACTGCATGTCTTTGGACTGTGGGGGAAATCGGAGCACCCGGAGGAAACCCACGCGAACGCAGGGAGAACATGCAAACTCCACACAGAAACGCCAACCGAACCAGCGATCTTCTTGCTGTGAGGCACCAGCACTACCTACTGCGCCACTGCGTCGCCCAACGTGTACTATAATTAAATATAATTTAAAATAATTTAAAAACTAATTTAAAAATAAATAAATAAAAAAAACTAAAAAACTAAATAAATAAACTACAATTAAATAATGTTTCCTGTTTAACCACACCATTGGGATTGACTTTAGATCTTGTGCTTACACACAGTGATTCATTTGTTGCAGGAACTCTCACAGTGCATTATGGGGAATTTCTAGCTATTAAGTGTACATGGGTTGTACACTTGTTATTACTACATTGCATTGAGGGATTCATTGAGTGCACTTCATAGCGTCCACTATGGTTTCGCACACTACATAAACTGGCTGCTCCCTCAAATAGTGCACTATAATATAGGGATAATTTCAGATACAGCCCTGGTTCCCTGCAGAGTTTAGCTTCAACTTGACACAACACACCTGCCTGGAAATTTCAAGTATAACTAAGAGCTTGATGAGCTTATTCAGGTGTGTTTGATTAGGCTTGGAGGCTGGAGCTAAACTCTGCAGGACACCAGCCATCCAGGAACAAGTCTGGTGACCCCCTGCTCTGGGTTATACCACTAAAACAAATTTAAAAAGGAATGAAGGCCAAATATTAGGTCATAATATCTGTTAAAAATAAGTAGGAGTTGCCACTAATAACTAACAGCACTGAATGGAGCAGTTTTAAATAATTACTTCAAGAAAAGGGATCTTATGCTTCAAACTGCTAATATTACACCTTTATTATATGACTTTATTGTTTCAATGTAATATGAATCCGGAATTTGAATCAAACAAAGCAGGGGTGTGGATGAAACATAATAAACAGAAACCAAAAGCAATCAGTACATGATACACACACAGTGTTTGTGTGGCATGAATCCTCATCTGTGTTTACACATTTTATTGTAACTAGTATCCCAGCTTATCTGTCCGTATCATAGCAGTCCAAACATAAGATTAGACTGAGCTTGTCCAATCGTAGAAAAAACACATACATGTATGCCTCATATACATTCATATCACATTGTCCTCTGCCCTTATGAAAGTGCTGTGATTAATGGAGCAGAGGGATCAATGCAGTCTGTCAAAATGCCAGTGAATTATGACCCAGACCTCCATTTCATAATGAACATTGGCACAGAAAGCACAGAGAGAATATAAGATCAGCGTGACTCATTGCTGACTTACAGTACAGTAGAGGACAGGATATGGCATGCAACACTAATATGAGCTCCACATAATGTCATTGTGTTATTCTACACAAGATGCAGACCCCTTTTTAAACTCTGATTAACCTGTCTTCTAAATTAAATTGTATTGTTTTTATGAACATGTAAAAGCTAAATAACAGTCAGTGTGCGTATATGTTGAGTGTAAATTCAACAGAGCACAATTAGTATTTATTCAACAGGGCTGCAAAATTTAATAATCAAACTCGTTCTTCAATGCATAACTAATCAGAACATAAGGCCAGCCTGAAAATTAACTCTGAACATAAGTCTGTACACATACTAAAAATATGGTACAGACACAACATGTTAGGTCAAATCACTGATGACAAATTATGACCTCTATTTACATAACTAAAGACTAAACAATCAAACAGACATATGGCACAAGAGGGCATCCAGAGGGGTCAGTGGGCATAATGAAGTCCAGAAAGAGTTTAGCTATTATTCATGAAAAATAGCACTAATGTTTATTGTCAAATTAATATTAAAATATTAATGTTAATACAAAATAAATTAAATACGTAATAATTTGATAATAATGTTTTGAAAACATTAAACAAAAGCTTTAGTATGTTAATATCTAGTTTTTTATTAGCAAAAAAATGTTTAAACAATAAATAACATTTAATTCTTCGGTGTAATGACTGTTTTACTAGGACATATTACTGAACTTGCAAACTGCAAGTTAATACGTAACTTATGATAGTGACTTAGCCTAAACATTGGAAGCAACGCGCACGCTTACACAGTAAGTTAGACTATACTATATTAGACTAGGCTATTTAACTGGAGGCTATAGTTGTATAGATTTTTTACAAACATTGACCAACACTACGAGATTAAACGGCGGTCATGGTTAATCGATAGTGTGAAGTAGCAAACATACAACCTCCAATCTAAATCTTAACAGACAAATAACTTGTGAAATATTAAAGATAAAGCAATGTCACCTACCAGGTTTGGGAACAAAACTGCAACTTACATCCAGTGGGTTAGAAACACGGACAAACAGCGGAGAGTATGTTTCTGAGAAGCTCTCGCGCGTCGCGTGGAGTAAAGTGCGCTGAGCGCGTGCGTGCGTCCTCAGCTTTTGTGATGCAAATATCAAGAGCTACGAGAGCGCGTCCACTCACTGACTTCTGCTACAACACAAAGCTGCACAGCTGTCACCTGCCCGCCTGTCATCACAAGCCCAAAGAAAACGGACAAGATAAATAAGAAGCACTTAATACGACAAAGTATTAGCTAAAACCGCAATTTAGTTTTCTCCTCTGGTGAAGCTCTTGACGTTAAAACACTAAAAGTTGCTTTGTGTAAATGTAAACCGAAAATTTGAGTAAAACCGAGTTTTGAAAGAATTGCAAGTCTGTTGAGGAGGACTATAGACGCCTAATTAAGACTAATGTATTATCAGTCGCACGGGTGGCGCGCTGGACAGCTGTCCCCGCGCCGGCTGTCGGTCTCGTGTTTTGTCATGCACAGATTGAGAACAGGGGGCGGACTACAAATCAGTTCATCTGGATCAACACCATCACTGTCCTTTAATTCTCGAAATGGTATTAAATTAATGACACTAGCTAAACGTCAAAAATTATCACATTAACTTGTTAACGCGGTACTTTGTTAATAGGCTTGCAGTTGTTAATGAAAGATAGCATATTGTGAGAATGCAAGTAAACAAAACATCATATATCTGTTGCAATACATTTCCCCAATGTATAAAGAGGAGATTTGATAAAGAGCAATGCGATTTTAGAGTGATTGAAATAACCCAACAGAGAAGGGCAAGGTCAAGTTCTTCAAATGGAAGTTCAAACAAGCCCTCGCTGTTATCATGGTGCCATTTCCTGGCCCTGTGAAAAACACAAATAGCTGGTGTGATTCCAAACTTAAATGGAGAGCCTGAAATAGCTTAAAAGAGTATAGTGTAAGGTCAAGTTCTTTTTCCAATAGGGATGTTCAAACACTGCGTTATCATTATTTACACAAAGCGGTTACACAGTTCTTTTAGCTTTAGAAAAGCAATCCTATCTGCGCTAGTAATGATCTGGTGTTGAGTCAGCTATTGCGTTATATAGAAGGTTCATACTGTTCTGAATGCAACTCTATTTTACTTACAGTATATGATGACTTCTAACTTTAGAAGCAAGCAGACCACGGAGTCTGATAATAGCTGAAACATTTGCTCACCAAAGCCATAATCCTCTCTTGATGAGTGGAATGGAATTTGGAAATGTGTGTTATTAATGTGCAGACTGAATCTAGCCCATCGATTAACTGTCAACGTAGCTCAAGCAACCAAGCTGAAAATAAATGTGAAAATCCTAAAGAAATTTGAACATAAAAGAACCATTAGCGAGACATAATGAGGCTTTATTGAACTTAAAGAACAATAATTAATGTATAATTAGTTGCAGGTTTTCTTGGAACCAAATGTTTCAATTTCAAAATTCACGTTAAAGGGGTGGTACGTCTTTCATCATTTACTCGCCCTCCAAACATGTTTGAGTTTAATTGTTCTGTTGGAAAAAACAGCAATTGACTTCCATATTATTTTAGCTCCTACTATGGAAATCAATGGGTGCTTTTTTCCAACATTCTTCATAATATCATGTTTTTTTTTAACAGAAGAGAGAAATTCATGCAAAATTAGAACCACTTGTACACTTGAACATGAGTAAATGATGGGGAAATTAAAATTTTTGTGTGAACTATGCTTTTGAGAATGTGTTTACATTCATTCATTCATTTTCTTTTCGGCTTAGTCCCTTTATTAATTTGGGGTCACTACAGCGGAATGAACCGCCAACTTATCCAGCATATGTTTTACGCAGCGGATGCCCTTCCAGCCGCAACCCATCACTGGGAAACCCATACACACTCATTCACACACATACATAAACTATGGACAATTTAACCTACCCAATTCGCCTGTATCTTTAGACTGTGGGGGAAACCGGAGCACCCAGAGGAAACCCACGTGAACGCAGGGAGAACATGCAAACTCCACACAGAAACGCTAACTGACCCAGCCGGATCTCAAACCAGCTACCTTCTTGCTGTGAGGTGACAGCACTACCTACTGCGCCACTGCATTGCCTGGTTGATTGCCAATGTGTTTCATTGGTCTGGACCAAGATAGAAAACATAACTTTTAATCTTGGATCACTCAGCATTTCCATCCTTTTTTTAAACTAAACCTGAATATTATAAAACAAATAACAGCTTTATGATATTATAATGATATTATATTAACGGCACCCGCTTTGAATGCTATCACTCGATTGAATGGGCATTATCAGATGATAGATGTGGGCCAGTAGGGGCCTTATGCGCCTAATGGTAGGCTCAGAAGGCTGTTATTATCCATCCATAGAGTTAATCAGCTATACTAATAGAGAAGACTCCAGATCCAGATCTGTTTTTACATTACTGTGACGGTTGGGTTTATGGTAGGGGTAGACATTAATAAAATACAATTAATGGTAAATTTAATAAATAATATATATAATTCTGGTTAACTTCTGGCCGCAGCCATATGTGATCTATAGCTGATTAACCATGTGGATGGATGATAACAGCCTTCTGAGTCTTCCATTAGGCGCAGAAGGCCACTACTGGCCCATATCTATCAGCTGATAACCACTGATATTGCCCTTTTAATCGATAACATTTGAATTGGCTGATTTGCAAGCACATTAATAAGGGGCTGTTCACTCAGAACTCTTTTTTCCCTTCAATTGCACTACTTTTCTATTGCATGTTCCAGAGTTCAGCATTTTTTTTTTGTTGTTGTTGTTGTCAATGGCAGCGATGCACTTTTAGAAGAGTGTTGGTGTTTTCAGCACTTCAGTGTACACATGCCCTAACTGAACATCCAAAATTATATATTACTTGTGACATCGTGTCTTACTTTTTTTTTCATAGTTGATTTTGGTGCATATTGCATTCATATTTAATTCAAAGCATCAGAATCTCAGTCTACTTATTTGGTTTCGATGGCAGGGTTTGTGCTTATTCAACTGAACAGCACTAACAGAGTGAGTGCACTAGGGTTTGTTTCAACCTACGCAAATGAGCTTGATATCAACTAATAAACCCTAGACCAACTGTAAAACCACTGCTTACCTTGTATGATACTGACAGGCTTGGTAACTAGTATCTTGGTATCTTCATAATATTATGTTGATTTTTTTTGTTGAACAGAAAAGAGAAATTCATACAAATTTACAATGACTTGAACGTGTAAATGGTGGGGAAATTAAATTTTTTTGAGTGAACTATCCCTTTAAGAGTGTGTTCACACTTGTAGCTTGGTTTTCTTGGTTTTCTTGATTTGATTGGTCTGGATTAAGATGGAAAATAAAACTTTCATCTTGGTTCGCTCAGCATTTACACTGTCATTTTTAGACTAAACCTGAGTATAAAAAACTTGAAAACAGCTTTATGATATATCTGCGACCACATTAATAAGGGGTCGTTTACACAGAGCACATTTTTCCTTTCAATTGCACTACTTTTCTACTGCATTTTCCAGAGCTGAGCATTTGTTTCTATTGTTATCAATTAAAGCACTGCATTTTACATGAAGCGTTGAGTGCTCAATGTTTGTTATATGCACAAACAATTGGAGAAGCGCTCACAGATGAGCGTTTTTAGAAAGAGTGTTGACGTATTTAGCACTTCGGTGTCTACCAGGGGTTCACAAACTCGGTCCTGGAGGCCCAGTGTCCTGCAGATTTTAGCTCCAACTTGCCTCAACACACCTGCAAGGATGTTTCCAGAAAGCCTAGTAAGAGCTAGCCCAGGTGTGTCTTATTGGGGTTGGAGCTAAAATCTGCAGCACACCGGACCTCCAGGACCGAGATTGAGAACCCCCAGTGTATATGTTTCCAAACTGAACATCCAAAATTATATCTTATTTGTGAGATTGCGTCTTACTTTTTTTTTCATAGTTGATTCTGGTGCATATTGCATTCATATTTAACTCAAAGCATCAGAATCTCAGTCTACTTATTTGGTTTCGATGGCAGTGTTTGTGCTTATTCAACTGAACAGCACTAACAGAGTGAGTGCACTAAGGTTTGTTTCAACCTAAGCAAATGAGCTTGATATCAACTAATAAACCCTAAACCAACTGCAAAGCCACTGCTTACCTTGTGTGAGTCTGACTGGCTTGGTAACTGCTAAGCCGTCCATTGAGCACTGGTTTCCACAGGGGTATAGGGTGATGACTCCCCCCACATTCTCAATGTAGCAATGTTGAGACGTCACACCCGGACCCTGAATATTAATGTCTGTGTTCCCATGACCAAGTGTAGTCTTCCCTGCAAAATAGATTTAGTTTATTAACACTGATTACTGCAACATTTGCGGCATCTAGAATTAGGCTTGAAAAACAATGTCTCCCTCTCCTTTAACTTAGACATAGGAGGAAAAAGACACCCCCTCCTCCAGTGACCAGCACTGTCTGAGTTATTTCATTCAAAGTGTCAGTGAAGCAGATGCGTGGAAAAGAGCCATAACCTCAGCCAATTGAGTGAGCAGACGTGACTGAGACAGTGGTATTTAGACAAGGGGCAAAAGTGGGTGTAGGCTGCTTGTTAGACTGAAGATTAATGTAATTCATTCTTTTAAAAAAACCTTTTTAAGGCACTCATACACATTCCCTTAGACAAATGTGCATGCTCTCACTCAAACAAGCTCCGTTACATGGAGTGAAGCAACAGGGGGTTGTGTCAAAGTTAGGTCAAAGACTCATAATTCTTGTTCTAAAGCCACTGCCATTGTGAATGTAATTTACAAGACACAGCTGAAACATCAACAATAAATCCAAAATATAAATACAGTTAAATAATGAACAATAATTTATTCATTCATTTTTTTGGCTTAGTCCCTTTATTAATCAGGGGTCGCCACAGCGGATTGAACCACTAACTTATTCAGTATATGTTTTACGAAGCGGATGCCCTTCCAGCTGCAACCCATCACTGGAAAACACCCATACACTCATTCACACATATACACTACAGATTTAACTTAACCACTACAGATTTAACTTACCCAATTCACCTATACCACATGTCTTTGGACTTGTGGGGAAAACCGGAGCACCAGGAAGAAACCCATGCAAACACGGGGAGAACATACAAACTCCACACAGAAATGCCAACTGACTCAGCCGGGGCTCGAACCAGCGACCTTTTTGCTGTAAGGCGATCGTGCTACCCACTGCACCACCGTGACGCCCAACAATACAAATATTATAAAAAATAACATCATCAGTCCATCATCCATCAGTACATTCGTTAGTCTGTCTGTCTGACTGTCTGACTTACAAATACATAAAAAACACATAAATTTTATTTCAATGCATCTGAAATTTGGTTTTGGAACATATTCATATGAAACTTGTGATAATATTAACAAATGTGGTGATCATATGGATGATCACACACACACACACACACACACACACACACACACGCGCACACACATACATGTCTATGCTACCAAGAGGGGACCGTCGCTCTATACAGGCCAAGAGGGGACCAGGGTTTCTGCTCATTTTAATAAAATAAAAATCACATACAAAATTTTCTTTTAAGGTCTTTTTTCATAATATAACTGAAAATAAGTATTTAAATTTTTTTTTAAAACACATGCCAAGTGGGGACCTGAAGCTCTGGGCGACATCTACCTATCCAGCAGGGGACACACACACACACATATATATATTTTAAAAAATCCAGAGAAAGAAAAGCCCTCACCTGATTTTTACACCTTTTTCAGATTTTATCACATTCTCACCCTATTATTCAGTTGTTTATATATTTTTTGCCTTCCGTTTTTGTCTTAGCTGCTTTCTGGAACCGGTCTTCGCCAGACTTCAACCCTGTTGTCGTGGTCAACTCCTCTCTATGTGGCGAGCTACTGGACAAACTGGTAACAGCGTGAAAGCTGTCCATACTGAGGTAAGCGGTCACATGGTAAGCGGAAAAAAAACGGCGTCATACCATTCCGTACCCTTTGTTTTAAAGATAAAATGCAGCCATACGTACTTCTGACTACATAATTCGCAATCTCTAGAAATGTATTTAGGGCTACGTTTTCAGAATAAGCCTATGTTGCAACCAAATACTATATACATTAAATATATAGACAAAAACATTACAGATTTGAAATACCATAAAACAAATTACAAAATGAAAATAAATGAACATATTTTAATTACAGGGCATCATGGTGGTACAGTGGGTGGCACGATCCAGGTTGCAGCTGGAAGGGCATCCACTGCGTAAAACATATGCTGGATAAGTTGTCGGTTCATTCTGCCGTGGCGATCCCAGATTAATAAAGGGACTAAGCTAAAAAGAAATGAATGAATGGATTTTAATTACAATTACACAAACATATACATGTCTGTCTGTCTGCCCATCCATCCAACCATCCCTCCATCAGAGCACAAGACACTGTATTTATTCAGCCCTCTATAAAATGATCAAATGATGAATTGTGCACTACATCCACTTCCTCTGGGATTTACACTTGAATGCTTGCTCTCATTTTTTCTCAATGTCAGGGGAGGAGAAGTCCTCTATTTGTCATTCTTCATGAGACGAAGCACAGCCAAGCTTAAAGGACAGTACAGTGAGGTTTGTCCTCTCTCATGAACTTCCTGCACAAATACTCAATTTAACCTTTAGTGCCCAGTTTTTCACTTGGCATCCTCTCTGTTTGTGCTATCATAGATTGTAATTAGGTCTCAGCACTTGAAAAAAGCATTGCCACTAAACACAGATTCCACAACAAACCACATCCTCAGTCAAACGACAATGTTTACATCTAATTGAGTAGATAGAATCTGCTGACCACTTCACCAGGGTGTGTTTTGTCCTTATTTACTTTATAATAAGAACGTACCTTCTGGCAGGGGCAGCAGGGTTATTGCCGTACTCAGACGTCCACTTCCCAAACTGACAAGATGAGGCCGTTCTGCCTGGACTTTGAGAGTCTTGCCTGTTTCAATCAGGTCCAATGGCGTGCTCTGTGAACATATGAGGAGAGTTCAGTTGACCTTTAAATAATGGATCATATTACAGCCTTTGATCACCCTTAAATTGACCTATAGGCTCCTGTATGACTGCTTGTGCTTTCCAAAATACGATTAATATAATTCAGTTATGGCCATTGAGTACTGCAACAACAGGGTGAGAGGCTAACTAGGCGAAATGGGTTTAGCTCCATCAGGTACCACCATGCAGGATAAGAGGCTAACAGGATTTAGTGGTCAAATGAAAGACAAAGGATCAGACTGATAAATGACAAAAGGAGTAACATATTTGGCCTCAGCATGTCACAGATGGAGGGCAGCATGGGGATTATTTGCTTGGTAAATCACACTTTGATGTCTGAGAACGTGGGGAGGCACTGTTCAACATGGAAACAAAGTGTATAATTAATGTTTTTCTGCATCTTATATAATTTTTGATGACGTGAATTTTCTGATGAATGTCCGCTCCAAGATGGAGTAACACATATCCTTTCTTATGTCTTTATGATTATTAATAAAGTTTAAGAGCCTAAATTATATGATGACCTAAGTGTCACCCCACTTCAGAGTAAAACTGGAATAATTTGTATGTGATTGCTTTTCTGTATGCCAAATGATTTGTTTTCTCTTGATCTACCCAGTCAGGGGTGTGTTTCTGAAAGCCATCGTTAGACAACTAAGAACACAAGTTCCATGGTTACTAACATAGTTAGTTGATTTGCAATTTCCCAAATCCATCATTCCAACAAACATTTGCAAACTGTGTCGCAAACTTGTATGCTTGCAATTACACCTCTGAAGCTGTAGTAAGAAACATAGTTCCTAGCTGTGTTCTATTCCCAGTTATCCCCCCTATGCCCTATTCATTTAGAACATTCTGACATTTAAACTTGGAATGATAAAAAAGAAAAAAAGCATTAAAGTCATCTCTCTGAGGTGTAATTTGCTTTCAAAGTATTTTTACAGTTCAGTTTTAGCTATCTTTATGTTTACTGCACTCCCTTCGCAGTGCACTTTGAAAACATTGGTGTCATTTCGAACACAGCCGTGGTTCATGACGAATGACTGAAATATGATAGTTCAGCCATGTTAAATCTTTTAAAGTTAACTACTTTGTATGTAAGCTGCCAGTTTGGATGTAGATTATAACGGTTTTTAACTAGTTTTGATAAAGACAGCTGAGAGTACACACAGCCTTGGGTAAGAAACAGATTGTAAGGAAAGCAGCCTTTATGAACTCATTGTGAGTGTTGAAGCTGGTTTCTGCTGATGATCTTTAGTTAACTTTCTTTTAACTGACTCTTCTTCATCTGACAGACTGATCATTTTTGGGTTCAAATTGTAAATTATAATTGTGGGGGGAACTAAAGTGTAACCAGTTGCTGATTATATCTGGAAACTTCACATCAGTCTTCTCCCATCTGGGATTTAATACTCTGAATGAGCTACGAATAGAATGACCACTGGCAATATCCAGTAGCATGGATTAAAACAAATTTGAATACAAGATAAACATGCACAGAGCTTGAAAAAAATTGGGAATTTCTTTCATAAAAAGAAAGCAAATGATCTGATACTATTAGGATGGTAGTTAAGTTACAATTATAACAATGTACAGCCATTTTAGAGTAAACAAAACAAAACATCTATTGAAATTAAAAAGACATCAAGCTAAATTTGTGTTTAATGCTTATGTCATACATTACAGTATATGTGCAGTACATTAATACAGTATAGTAAGGGATTATCCATCACAATAACAGATAGACAGACTATATACTGTATATATATGGTAGCGTTTGGTAACGTTTGATTTGGCCCGGCATCCCATCTGAGAAGAAAGGAAGAGTTTGACTGAAAAGTTGGGGGCGAATGCCTTCAACAGAGCTCGTCATTTCTAATTTAACGTAACCTTTTGCTTGTTTGTTTAATTGTTAAGTTACAAAAAAAGCAAATGAAATAATTAAATTAAACTTTGTGCATGAATTAGATTTTTTTTTAAGTAAAGATCCTCAATGAGCAAATCAAGTGTATGTTTTCAGCATTAATCACCATTGTGTTATTGGGATTGTTTGTTTTTATTGTAAGAAGTTTGTTATAAAATGTAAAAACATATATAATTATCAATATGATTTTTTCCATTTTTTTAAATTATTAATAAATTAGGGAATTACCATGGCAACTCTAATGTAATAGTTTGGTTTATTTAACTTCGGCCCACCACCCCTAATCAAGTTTGGTTTTTGGCCCTTCTTAAGAAAAAGTTTGGGCACCCCGAAATGCATCTTTATATAACACCTATATAATATAATATAATATAATATAATATAATATAATATAATATAATATAATATAATATAATATAATATAATATAATATAATATAATATAATATAATATAATATAATATAGGGCGACGCAGTGACGCTGTAGGCAGTGCTGTCGCTTCACAGCAAGAAGGTCGCTGGTTTGAGCCTTGGCTGGGTCAGTTGGCGTTTCTGTGTGGAGTTTGCATGTTCTCCCTGCATTCGCGTGGGTTTCCTCTGGGTGCTCCGGTTTCCCAAACAGTCCAAAGACATGCAGTACAGGTGAATTGGGAAGGCTAAATTGTCAGTAGTGTATGAGTGTGAGTGAGTGTGTATGGATGTTTCCCAGAGATGGGTTGCACCTGGAAGGGCATCCGCTGCATAAAACATGTGCTGAATAAGTTGGCGGTTCATTCCTCTGTGGCGACCCTGGATTAATAAAGGGACTACGCCGAAAAGAAAAAGAATGAATGAATTATATAATATAAGTATTATTACACTTACAGTATATTACACATTCATTTTTGACCTTCAGCAGGGATTCCTTCTATTTGACAAAACCCTTCAGAATCAACAATCTCTTTTTATGCATCTTCAAAGTATCTTTAGATGTCATCTTTTCATATCAGTGTTTTTGTTCATTTTTTTTATATTTTGCCATCTTGCTCCAAACCTGTTTCTTTCTTCTGTTGCACAAAGAAGAAATTCTGAAGAAATTTGAAAAACAATAGTCAATGACTTCCACTGTGTTTTATATTGATGTTAAACTACCAGCATTCTTAAAAATGTTAATTATTATAGGCGTCTGAGTAAGCAGCAATACAGCTTTTATAACACGATATGAATTCTTTTTAAAATGATTAAATGTCACTGTTGTTTGTTTTAGCTTTCATATCTAATCCTGTCATCTCTTGATATTAGGGCTGCATATAAAGCTGCTCCACAGTTTCCATTGTCCTCTGACATTTTTCTCTACAGGCAGCCCAGCCGTTTGTGTTTTTCTGTGTGTGTATTTAACTAGTGGAGTTTTAACAGGTGGATTGAACTAACTTAGGCTTGATGTTTATAAGAGCCTGTAATGTTTGATTGGTGGAATGCAGTGCAGTGTTTGAGCAAGATTAAATGCAGACAGAAAGGCTGAACTCAGCCTCTCAGAATGACACTGCTGAAGGTCAACCCTATAATCAGAGAAGGGTTCACCTCTTTATTTTTGCTTCCTTTGGAGTTCGGAGACTGCCCTTTTAGGTGATAAATACTAGGTTTTACAGTACAAATACTAAGCTTTACCATCCCCCCCCCCTTGATGTTTAGAAAAAACTTTGTTCACTTTAACGTAAATTAAAATAAAGTGGAAGTGGAGTAAAATGACAGCCTTTTTTATTTTGGATGAACTATTCCTTGATATGATTCTGAAAGAACGTTTAATCTTACTGAAACAAAATTACAGGTGACCGAACTATTGTGAAATTTTAACACATTGATTTTTTTTTCAATGGCATGCTAATATTTTGGGTGGGGTAACCATTAATCCAGTCTTCAGTGTCACATGATTCTTCAGAACACATTCTTTAATATGCTGTTTTGGTGCTTATTATAATATAACTTGGTGCTTATATGAACTTTGGTGAATAATAAGTTCATTTAAAAACAACAGTAATTAACATACATGTAATCAATGAAAATCCATCTCTGATTAATTAATTTATTAACAAATTAATATCAACATATATCATTATATTTCAGCTCACCTGTAGGACCTGATGTGTCTGACGGCCTTGTTCTGGAACATTGCGATTCAGCCTGTCCATGTCTACGGAATTATCAATCATTTCTTCACACTCATTAAAGTCCTGTTGGAAAAGGAGATAAATAGCCAGATGTTTTTGAAAGTCCAAAATTAAAAGAGCAGTTCCTTTTTTTAAAGACAGATTAAGATAAATCTCATAAAAATGTAAGGGGACTTTCAAGTCATAATTCATAATACCAACTAACTTCTTGTAGTTACATAATCAGACTATTAGATTAAATATGCAGACCTGACACAGTCACGACACTTTTAACTTGTGTCTTAACAGTAAATAATCAAATCAGGTGTTTCCTTATTGTAGACAAAATACAGTCATGCAGTGATCCAACAAATGCATACTGTGATTAATCAACTGTGGTGAACAGACTGGAGTCTGCATCTTGGTTGAAATACACAGCATGAGTCAGTGTGACTCATCTCGCATACAAACACACACATACTCACACCCAGACTCACATTGAACAGATGCAGCCAATTATCTATGGTACAGACACAGGCATATTAGCATGAATAAACTAGAGTAGACTTCAGGTCACTACACACATCGCTGAGGATCAGTCGTTCTGGAACATCCCTAACCCCTTCCCTCACCTCACCTCTGAATCATTTCATTGTCTTTCAGACAAAACACACAGGGAATCACAGAGAAACACACCCGCAGGACACACTGTGCATCAGGGCTTATAAATGTGTGGGTGTGTGTGTGCATGTGTACATACAGTGATAATGGTCATTGAGAATCAGTACGGGGAACATCAATAAGTAACTTAAATGATGAACAACAAAAGTATTATTTGTTAAATTCTCAGAAAAAAAGTTGTAGGATTACTTTTCTTAAAATCTTTTGGGACAGCGTTTTATTGATTAGGGAGTGGTGTAGCTGTCAGATTAAGATAAAGTGAAAGAATCAATAATTCTGCTGAATAGGAACATCTTGTTTTCATTGTAAACAGCCAAATACTTTAATAATAACATACTTTTATAGTTTTGAAATAACTATTTTAACGTAAGTTCTTTTCAACAGGGATAATTCAACCAAAACTGAAAATTCTATTTTATATTATTTCAATTCACCTTTATTTGTATAGCGCTTTTACAGTGTAGAGTAGTCTGTTTTGGCTAGCTACTTTTAACATTTAGTGGAGGGCAGTAATGCCTCCAAAATGATCATAGAAATCAAATAAAGTTGTAACACTATTTTTTGATTAAGCAATAGTAAGTAACCATTTACAGTCAGAACTAAATTGTTTTAAACTCGCAGCAAAAAAAACTGTAAATAAAGTTAAAATATTTCATTATACATTTTTCTTGGCAATATTTCATCCATAAACACAGTACGCTATTCTCCTCAGATTCATAACAAATAATTCTAAATCAGAAGATAAATGATTCATTTGAACTGGAAACACTTATTCACATTAATAGCCAAACTCGGGATTTCTAATCAAATTTACTAGCAGTCTTCAAAAAGCACAATTGAAAATCAAAACTAAAAAGACAGCTGTAGCTTAAAATGGAAAATTTATAGTAGTTTGTAGTTTAGCTAAACGCAATTAACATTTACAGTCTGGTAGAACAAAAACAACAAAAAAAACCACCATTCATTATCCATACATATGTGCACACACTCTCATTCACACACATACACTACGGACAATTTTAGCCTACCCAATTCACCTGTACCGCATGTCTTTGGACTGTGGGGGAAATCGGAGCACCCGGAGGAAACCCACGCGAACATGGGGAGAACATGCAAACTCCACACAGAAATGCCAACTGACTCAGCCGAGGCTCGAACCAGCGACCTTCTTGCTGTGAGGCGATCGTGCTACCCACTGCGCCACCACATCGCCCAACAAAAAAAATTAGCATTTTGCAGCCAAATGCTGCAAAAAAGTTATTGTCTTGTTTCTAGACCAAATATCTAAAAATTCTTAAACCAAAAAGCATTTTCTAGACAAGTAAAAGAAATATTGTTTTTTTCCATGAATAAAATATCAAAATAACATGACTATTTTTTTCAAAAGCTAAATAATCTGCTACTTATTTCAAAACAAAGACTACATTTTAAAGAAAAACTCACCTAATTTTGACTTCTTATTTATGAAAACAACTACAGATTGCTTGCTTGTCAAGAAAATGCTTTTTTATTAAAGAATTTTTAGATATTTGGACTAGAAACATGTCAAAAACAAAAAGTCTAAGTAACAAAAGCATTTTATTGCAGTGAACAGATTACCTTCTTCTAGTTGTCCAGTGATTCAAGTCTTTCCATGGAGTAACTGAGAAGACATTTTTGAAAGGTGTTTTAAAAGACAATACTGTGAGAAACTAAATCAAGAAAACCTCTTTCCTCTGCTGGCATGTCCAGTCAGAGAAATGACTGGAATGAGACGCTTTGCCTCTTCATACAAGCGAAGACAGGTTAGGTACCGCGCATGCATATTGATTAAGACGATGATGGACGGTTATAGTCTTTAACTCAACAGCTGGTACAAAACCAAACTTCCTCCTTTCCTCCTTCCTCCAGCTAACCCCTCTCTCCCTGTCAGTCCTGATGTCATGTTCGCGAGTGCAGCTGGCAAGTCCAACAGGCCGCCTCTCACAATCACGTCCAGTGTGTGACACACAGAGAAGAAAGAACAGAAAGCCTCTATCACTATACTGAATATGGCCACTTCTTCCACCACACACACAACTGTGCAATACAGAGACACTGAGATTTACATACACACATAAACAAATGTACCTGTACACAGACAAACAGAACTCATACATACAAATATACACTTCATCTGGTGTATTTCATGCCGGTAAGTGGTTTCTTGCCTCTGAAACGTGTCATTAAGTCAGTAGTTATGCCACAGTGTCCTGCCCTCTGCAGAAAATAGACTTAACCACATAGCACAAACCACAAAGCTCCTCTTACAGGGGTTATAATCATAGAGGCTACACACACACACTTATATAGACACATGGAAGTTACGTGGAGAAGTGAGGAAATCACAGCAGGAACATACAGCTAATATAACACAGCTAAATGTAGCCTGGACAGTACAGTAGGTGAATCTGGGAAACGGAAACCAATGACAAGAAGTCTGAAGGCCTGGTGAATTCTTCATGTTAATCTTGTAGGGGGGGGGATGCAAATTCTATTAAAAATGTAAATTTATGTAAATAAATACACATAATAATATATTCAAATCCTTATATTTACTAATCAATATTAAAATGTAACATTAAAATATATAATCAAATAAAATAAAGACTTAATTTATATTTCAGTTACTTTGAGTTATTATAACACTCATTTTCTGGGTACAAATCTGACGAATACTATGCTTGATACACTAATATATTACAACATTCACCATAAGTTCATAATCACTCCTTTCTACAGCTTCTAAAATCAATGAAGTAGTAAAATCAACCCCAGGAATGTGTTTAGAGCTGCAGAAACACCAAATACACAGTTCTGATGAAAACATAAGCAATATGAAGCCCACTCACCATGTTGTTAGCTCAAGTAAGACCTGTTGCGTTGCTGCATGGCCTTGTTTACTGACTGTCTCTTTGCTATGTCCTGTGTTTACTCCTTTGAGCCTTTTGCTGACCGTCTACAGTCCAGCTCTCGCTGTTTGTTTGTCTCTGCTGCTCACTCATGTCTCTTACTGAATGCTCTGAAGTTCTGGAAGACTGAATTACATAGTACTAACACAGCTGGGACGGAGAGAGCGAGGGAGAGAGAGAGAGAGAGAGAGAAAGAGAGAGAGAAGAAGCACTAGCAGAGGAATCCAAATAACAGCGTCCAGGTGTGCAGTCTGTCTTTCCAAACACTCATGAATAATAGTCAAGTTTATGTCTAAATATAGAAAGCTAAATCAGGAGGAACACACATCTACAGCGTCACGCAGAGGTCATTTTATTTGAACCTGACTCACCTAGGTTTACTACTGCTGGATTTACAGCTCAGAAACATGCTAAATAGCAAGAGTAAAAAGTACTGAAAGTTTTCCATGTATTATTTATTTCAGAAAAAAATGAACTTGTTTATTACCTTTGTAACTAAGCAACGAGCACAGAATGAGTGACACCTGCTGGCCTTGTGTTGTGCTGCAGTCGGTTAACTCGTAGTTTTGGGCTTTTTATCTGTCTGTGTTTTTGCGGAATTATCATGATTGACGTTACTTTTTTCTTTGTTAAAAAAACAGGTTTGTAGCAATATTTGTTTACAATACAGAGTATGAATTACATTGTCAATGAAAAAAGATACAAGGGAGAGAAAGAAAGAAAGAAAGAAAGAAAGAAAGAAAGAAAGAAAGAAAGAAAGAAAGAAAGAAAGAAAGAAAGAAAGAAAGAAAGAAAGAAAGAAAGAAAGAAAGAAAAAGAAAAATAATAATAATAAAGAACATGATATAAACCTGAGGGTAAGGCATTTAAAAATCAATTACAGTATATATATTAAAGTCATTACAAAATGAAATAGTTCTGTTTGCTTTCTTATTTTCAGATAATTAAATTAAATGTAAATAATGACTAAATTCTTGCAAAAAAAAACAAGAAAATATGGTTTGGTATTAGTAAATTTGCATTTGTGGAAATGGAATTTACAAAGAAAATAAATGAAATCTATAACAAAACAAGTATTTCTTGTAGTAGAGGCAGATTCATAATAGCCAAAAATTATTTCTTTAAAAGTAACAGAAACATCCTGCTGTATATTATCATATTTATAAATGAGCCAACATTATACAGCATAATTAATAAAAAATAAATTAAAAACAGTTCAAAATGAACATTTTACATCAATATTACAATGAAAATTTTTCAAAAATTCTTTAATAGGACAAAATTAGTTGTATTTGCTCAAAGAAAAAGTAAAAGATTTCATTTTCTGGGGGTGTTCTCTTTAAAGAGAGTAAAAAACTGCGTTTGACATCGATAAAAAATGTTACAAAGTCTATGGGTGTTTTATTACAGCAGAATATCTTATTTTGTGCTCAACGGAAGTAAGAAATTCCTAAAAATTTACAACCACTTGAGTGAGTAAATGGGGAAAAACGTAAGAAGCTGTTCATATGTTTTTATTTTAGAGCAATCTTTAGACAGCAGGAAACATCTGATGGTTGTGCAGATTCTGTCTTTGAAAGCTAAACACTGAAATTATATTAAAACTGCACATCACCGTCCTTGCAACATATGGCCTTATTTCCGACAGATTCAAGCTTACGTACACTTGTGTAGAACGGAAAAGACCTTGATATTCCAGGTGGAGTCTCCATACTCACTTCCTGTTCTTCCCTCCTCCGCAGAAGCAAAACAAAATGGTGTTTTCCACTTGATGTTTAACAGCTGTGAAACTGCTGATGTGAGTCACTTTCAGAGCATTTGTTACATAATTAGATTCATTTGTGGAAGCAAGATGTGGGGAACTTTAATAATGAACAAAGTTGTCATGGAACTCCAAAGCAAACATTTACGCTTTGTCTCTTAGTCAACATACAACTGAGTGATCCATCATAAACTGAGCCAGAGTGATTGGTAACAATCCCAAAAAACATGGGAAAGCCATGAAGCAGAGGAAAACAACTGTCTGGTGGAAGAGGAGAAAGAAAGGCTCTTTTTCCATGGTTGTTTCCAGTGAGTAAGACATATGTCAAAGGAGTCCAAACACATAAAAAAATGAACACAAACAAATCTGAGCAGCAACCAGGCAACCGCAGCTGGAAGAGGAGCGGACTCTTCCGGTGTGGGTTCCAAAGCGGGGTCTCTTCCTGTCGGATGACCCTGTGATCTAACTACTCTCTGGGAATAAACAGTCTCCAGCTGCCCCCTTCTCACCCACAGCTGAGGAAAAAATGTCAATATGCTTTATAATTTAAAGCAGTCCTCTGTTTTGAGCCTTGTTGTGCTGCCAAATATAAGTTATTTATTTGCTTGTTGTCCTCCAAGTATAAAAATTCCAGTGATTTTATGTGGCAAAATAGTTATTCCACCCAGAATATCTTACAAAATAAACATGTAAACCATTAACTTTATATGTCCACATTTGAGGCTCGCATGGTCAGCACATGGCAAGCAACACAAGTTGGAAAGCAAGCTGTTGGATAACTTTCTGCATTTCCATGCTGGACTGCTATCATGGAATAACACGTGATGAATATTTTGTTATTACTCATAAATTCTTTGACGGCGGGAACATGCGGGATTAATCTCTTTAAACATTTTGCACCAGTCTAGTAACTTATTATAGCATCAGAGAAAAGCAACAAGGCGTCAGAAAGATTGACCACAGATCTCACCCCAGAAAACAGGCACAGTGCTTGCGTGGCAGAACTGGCTGAGATCAGAACTCTGTTTATATCAGAGTGTGTTTGTGAGAGAGTGAGAAGAAAGACTGGGTTTGTCTCACTGGCACAGTAGTATGAGGGAAAACTCTTTAGAGGTTCCAAGAGAGAGTACAAAGTTCTTGTTTTGTTTTTTGCTGATGTTTTCACCAGAAACCATTAGACTTAAAATATCTACATTCAACCATTTCCTGTCTTGCCTATTTCTGTCAAATATTTCTCATGTCTTGCACAAGCAGACTAAAATGTCAGAACTGAGTGCGACATCCACATCCTCCATTGCACCTGTGCTCACACCACTCATTAAAGTGAATGGCATTAATAAATTCAAATGTAACTGGATCTGTCTTATGTTAAACAAATGCACTATGTTAAAACATCACAGCTCAAAACAACAGATTTTTCTGTGGAATAACATTGATAACAGTGAATATATAATAATTGGTTTCAGATTAGGGCTGTGGGTTTTGGCCTTAATCAAAATCTTGATTAATTGGGTTTTGGCCTTAATCAAAATCTTGATTAATTGAACATTTCAACTTGATTATGATTAATAAATGATTATTTTATTTATTTATTTATTTTTGCCGTCATAGTTCACTGATAAGTTTTGTACAGTAAATATGCTCACATATTAAAAGTAAAAGATATTTGAATGAAGGGTGCATTACTTGATTTTAAAATAATTGAAGGAAACACACACTATCTACTATCTATGCCGATAGACATCACGATGCTAAGCTGGCATCCTGATCCTCAGCCCCGCCACCATCGCAGCAGCAACCCGCTTGCGAAAAATACACACGGCATCGTTTACTAAAAACGCACATCACGTGACCGCACACAAACACACACACTCTGTCATGCGCTGCAGCGTACACTCAAGTCTGAGCTCCAGCAGTCAGTGGGTGCTTTGAGCACCAAACCACACAGAGCAGTGCACGTCAGACAGTTTATCAAGGATGTACCGCTAGATCGCGTCTCACTATAGTTGTTAAACATGTTATTTAATTAATCTGGTCTCTATCTAATGACTCTAATCTATCAGGTAACGTGTCACAGCGTCAGTACACTGCTTCAATCTTTCGCTTTCACGCTTGTACTTTGTAATTTTAGCAAAAACCTCAGATACTGTAGGTTGGTTCCTGTTGGTTGTGCACCTTTTTTACCAACCAAGTTTGGCGACGCCATTATAACAACAGAGATCCCTCTGTCTATTTATGCCAGAGTCCCACAGAAAAAGTGATTGACAGGTGGTAATTTGTGTGTAGGTTATCTTTATTTACGTATGATTTGGCTATGGGTAAAACAAAGACCATGCAGGTCAGGTAGTTGAAACGGTAGGCTAAAAATAATTAATTTGTCACAAATTAATAAATTATTCATAAATAATTAATTTACCGCCACATATCGCGATGTTTCACATTAGACATCGTACGATGCCAAATTGGTCGGACAAATTGGTTGGACATCGCCAAACCATAATACTAAATACCAATCATTCTATTGCAATATTTAAAGTCATGGTCACCATTGGTGTGCACCTGATGACGTATGGCTAACAGCTAAATATGAGTTCTGTATGCTTAGAGTACAGACATATTTACTTAATTCCACAAATGAAAGTGTAACTGATCTGAGAAATCTGAAAATATCAGAATCTGTGTGGTTTTTGTTACTGTTTTTGTCTTATCTGTGCTAAATACGTAGAGAAAATAGGGTCTCTTAGCATTACATCACTAGAACCACACAGTGTAAATGAGGCCAAACTAGCCATGTCCATCTTGCATATGTAAATAAGTTCAAATTGATTGAGCTGTTTCTTTAAAAGTTCAATGCTGATGCTGTTGCTTCAGCTTCAGTCCCATGTAAGGGTGAGAAAATTGGATATTCATTTGCAGTCCTATATGAGCATTCATCATGTGTTTATATTTCCTCAAAGCAAGGAAGACGTGAACTCGTATGCGGACTGAATGAACAAATTCTTGGGTCACTACAGGACAAAAACATAGTCTGAATTTCATAGTCTGAAACACCTGACCTCAGCTGTTAGCTAATATCTGTGGGTCGTTTTGAACTGAAGTGTTGATTTCCACATAACACTCTGCAACACCTGGAACTGGATCTGGTTAAGACTCGCAGAGCCAGACTTTAGATTTTTTTTGCCATAGATCGGTCAGTGAAAGGCCTGTGGGTGTGGCGTCTAAATCTGGCGAGACCCAGACTGACTGAAGGTGTGAGCATTAGGAGAAAAGCTTGAGCAATCATGCCATGGTCACTGAATACTGTTAGCCTCCTTTTCACCATGTCTGTACTGGTGTTCAATTCCTTCTTTTTGTTTCTCCTTTATGTTCTTTCTATCCACTCCCTCTTTCTTTTTCAATTTCCAACATGCTTGATGTTAACATTTATATACTGCGGAAATAAAACTTTATATAGTCAAGTTCCAAAAACAATAATTACGCTTATTTTACCAAAATAAAATATGATCATGTCTTGATTTTTAATTATTTAATTAGGACAGTAAAGTTTGACTTTGCTGAGACAAAAGTCTTGTCACTTAAAAGAAATAATGTACAATATAGAATATAAAGTCATGGTGCAGTGGAAAAAGAATTAATATTGTGAATGACTCCCATGAGCTTGGAGGACTGCATTCATACATCTCTGCCATGACTCAAATAACTTATTGATAAAGTCATCTGGAATGGCAAAGAAAGCGTTCTGGCACGACTCCCTGAGTTCATCAAGATTCTTTGGATTCATCTTCAATGCCTCCTCCTTCATCTTACCAGACGTGCTCAATATGTCTTGTGACTGGGCTGGCCAATACTGGAGCACCTTGACCTTCTTTGATTCAGGAACTTTAATGTGGAGGCTGAAGTATGAGAAGGACTATCCTGCTGAAGAATTTGCCCTCTCCTGTGGTTTCCTTCACCAAACTTGACTGATTTCTTTGAGAATCTTGGGTCCATGTGCAGTATCTGGGATGATTGTGATGCAGTTCAACAGATGATTCATCTGAAAAATTCACCTTCTCTCACTTTTTCAAATGATCAACTAGAAGTCAAGTTATTATTTGTTGCTCTTACAACTGGGATTGACGACAAGTCTTTTGTCAGGTATTGTATGTATACTTCCAGCAAGTTTGCATAAACACATGTTTATTAGCTATCAAACTCAACAGCTCTCTAATGTTACACATATTTTGTTTAAAGTTCTTTTTTTAAGTCTCTTTTTAGGTCTTTTTATTCCAGCAAAGCTGAGGATTAAACAAGGGAAAAGCTGGTGCACAGTTTCACAGTCTGGCCTAATCTCTTGCACTTGCAACTGCTCAGACAGCTCTGCTATGCTTCAGCTGTAAACACAGTTGTCCTGATTTTTTATACAGAAAAACAAGTCAATATGTCAAAGGGCCACTGGTGCTATTCACACAAATTGATGTAAACATACACTAGAGGATTCTGTCTTTTCTGTCTCTCTCAGGCATGACTTTCAAGTTAAAAGTTGATTCACTTCTTAAAATTTTTAAAAATGTTGATGCATTTTTAATTTGTAAAAAAAAATAATAATAATAATTTGTGAATCGTCCCTGATAAGTATTAATGCTGAACACAGTACTGGTGTTTCTCAATGAATCAGCAGACTTATTGTTTTAAGAATTCTCTCGGTCAGGGGCTGCATCTGAACACCAGAAAACAAATGTATGACTCCAAGATGTCTTTTAAAGAGCACTTCATCTGGAAAGCATCGGCTGTGCACAAAGATCTGACAAACATCTTTAAAGAGTATGTTTCTAAATCAAAAACATAATGCTTTTCTAAATGTCTATTTAACATCTCACAGGAAATGTCACATAAGGGGATTTTGCACCAGAGGAACTACAAGCGAAAGTTCCCACTTTTTTACACCACAGGAATGTTTTAATTCTAGGAAAGCCAGTTGAGGAAACTACATTAGCTTGTAATTCACACAGTATTTTTTTGGGTGTTATGTAACACACATTTAGAAAGTTAACATGTTTTTTTTTAATAATGAAGGGACGAGCCCTATAATCTGAGGACGAGATTATCGTCCTATAATATAGGATGAGTCCTATAATCTGAAAATACAATTCCTTATGTACTCCCTGACAGCCTGTCAGGAACTTTAGCCAGCCAATCGAATTCATGGATCAGATCTACAAGTATATCATAAGTATTAATGTTCATTCTATTACTGTCGCAGGTGTCCTAGAACGCAGGTGTCACACAGAAGAGCCATTGAATGTGCTTCCACATCTCAGCACCAGGTTTATTGCACAGCCATTTGACTGACAGGTGAAGAGTTCTTCTCCAAAGCACCTGTTAGTGAAAGTTAATAAAAGTTGCAGTGGTGGTACAAAAATGTGTCAGCAGAGACCTCCCGTACTCACAGGCCTCTCACACACTGGTGTGCAGTGCTGTCTCCACTGGGACAATGGTCTCATTGTCCATTCTTTAGGTCAGGGCTATTATTCCCATGCCTGTCCATTGCAGCCCTTTTTCACTCACACTCATATTTAATATAGAAAGACAAGAGTTCTCCATTTAGTCACACCACAAGCAAAACAAAATTCATTTGAATATGAGGTCATTCATCATAATGTCAGGAGATATTAAACACAACTTCCCCGTTATGTGGTAAAGTTGTGTTATGAAATCATTTACTAAATTTACATTTTCTATAGAAATCTCGCTTTATCATTAAGTTTGTCTTCAGTTATTAATAAACTGTATTTCTAAGATTGCAAAACTTTTACAGAGTTATCAAACGCTTAACACACACAAACAAATGTGTTATGCACGTATGTTTGTTTTTATAAAATTTGAGTAATTTTACAATTTAAATGTAAGTTATTTTAAAATTATGTCTTTTTTTGACGTCTTTATATTTTTTCAGATTTTAAGAATCCTCCTCTGTTTCTTTTGTGTTTTTTTTTACCTCTATAGATACATTTCTGCCTTACAGATCAGTACCAACAGTTTTACCACTTCCCTGGGAGTGTATATCTCTAAATGCATCCAGAAAACATCATATACACAAACTCAGCTGTCAGTCAAAATCTTACCTATGATTGTAGCAGTGAGAGTCCCATGTGTAATCCTGAGAGCTGGAGAGCTGGTTCTAACTCATGCTCACTTCTAGACACTTTAAACTCTGCTGAGCACCAGACCAGGATGGACAAATCATTCAGAACTAAGGATGAGAAAAATATCTTTCCTCACTCTCTCTGTCAAGCTCTGTTCCTCCACCTACATGTTCTCTCTCTCTCTCCACCCCTTTGCCTTCTCTTTTTCCAGCCCTCATAGCCTCTCACATACTTCTCCCTCCCTTCTTTTTTCATTCTACTGCCACAAGGCAGTCTTTTATTCTCCCAGCTGAAGAGCTGCTCACTTGTTCAGCCTCTGGAACGAGACACCCACCCTGAGCCCAGATCAGGAGACAGGACGAGAGAGAGACACAGATAGCAGGAGCACAATAGGGGCAACTTATCGCAGCATTCTGATGTAGAGATTTCAGAACAGTGTCTCATAAAATTAGATCTGTAATATCAGCATATTGGTATATGGATGCAGCTAATGGAGGCTCTTATTTGGTCCTCGTCCTCAAGTCCATTCAATTCTCTGTGTACAGAAATCTAATTCATGACATAGTTGAACTCCGGCCAAGCCAGATAAGCAAAATGTGAAATTAAATTCAATTACAATAAGCCAATAAGGCTGCCCTCTAAATACCCTAAATTGTCCTCTGCAAAATGTCTTATGACAACAAATGGAAGGGGAAACAAAATGGATGTAATTAAAGATAAAAATAGACGCTGGACTCTTAAAAATGCCATTGATGGACCCATGGAGCACCTTTAACACCCATAGACGCTTTCCATTACACAAAGGTTCTTTATAGGGAAAGAGGTCATTTATTTAAATATTCAGATTAAGAAAATGTGGTTCTTTAGGAAAGCAAAAATTGTCCAATATGGCATCGGTACAAAAATCCACTTCTGTAACCGTGTCTTTTTTTAGATTGTGAAGGGGATTTACAATGAGATTGGAAGTCATTTTTAAATCAGAAACTGATGTTGTAATACATTACACAAAATACACACACACATACGCAACTGTGGCTCCCTCAAACCCAACCCCCAAGACACTCCACCAACGCATGTCTGGAGAGGACGTTGTGTGGGATGGAGAAGTGTAAGGGAAACTTTAGAGAAGGTAACAAAAATGACTTAAAACTAAAAAAGTTGGGAAAATACTGATGAGATATGATTGGATAAGTAATGAAACCGCTTATAAGTTCTCCATTTTACCTAGCATTGTGAAAATGAACCATGGGTAGGGCCAGACAGAACCTGCGGACATTTTTTGCTATTTCTGCTGAGAATTTTATTAAAAAATCTGTGGATTTATACAGAACTATTTGGGGAGTATCATAACTAAAAACATAATTTATGAAATAAACATTAACACCTTTATTTAATATTTACAATGCAAATACAATTAGATCCACTTATTTGGTAAACAAAGCAAGTCTCTCATATAATATATCTACTAAAAGACAGAAAATATTACTATACGAACTGTATTATAAATAAATCAAATGAACACTTTCATATTAGTAATTAATATTATTGAAATTAATTAAAAAATTGAATAAATATAAATTTACCAACATTTACACAAGTAAATAAATGGACTCAATAATGGGCTAAAAATCTGCAGATTTCTGTTTACTAAAAATAAAAAGTCGGCATTAAACCATGTTAACCACAAATTAACCATGTGTGTACTATAATACCCATAGTATAAAATTAACCTATTTGTAGGAAAACTGTGCTTAACAGTTATGCAAATGGTAAACAATTACAATCTACTATATTAAAACTATGTTTATTTAATAGTAGATGAGGAAAGGGTTGGATTATAGGCTACTCGTTTTGGGTTTTTAGAGATTTACCTATTATATGATATGTTCAAACTCAAAACACTCAAATTTCAAACATTAAATCATATGTCCTGAGCTACCAACCAAATTAATGAAACCGTCTGGGATTCTGTTCCTCACACGAGACCATAGACTGTAGCACGAGACTCAAAGAAGTGGCCAGAGAACAGAAGATGAAATAGAAGAAATTGTGACCTCTGGTGGTTGTGCAAATGTATTTAACTATCACTTACAACAAAATTTTCGATTTCAGCCAAACTAAACGTCTAATCATTTAATAGTTACAACCTAACAAGCTCTCAAGGATACTTGTTCTCCCGTGATTATTTTAAATATGTCCTTGAACAAAATATGTTTTTCTTTCTTCTTCCTTAGTTTACATGTCAAAAGTAGTAAAAGAAGACTTACTTTAAAGCGAACCCTTTTAGGAGTCATCGTGTTCCTTGGTTTGTTACACAAGTAAATGTTTGGAAATGGTCCTAAAGAGTGGGATCAGTGCAGATGATCAAGATGAATATCTTTGTGGCTCCTTCAGAAATTCAGCTGAGTCCACTGTTTTCCCATTTTCCACACATTGTTTTGGCTGCTCGGCGTCTTTTCTTTTGAGTTCCATTCAAAAATAAAACTGCCAGAACTGTTCTGTAATGAATCCATAAAATCAGCTGAAAATGACACTCCTTATTTCTGAAGACGACTTAAGATAGCAGCAGAGTTCTCCTCTGTATGATTCTGTTGATGTTCTCACAAAATTACACAGAGGCAATAATAATCTCTTGAACATATTCAGGAAATCAATCCACTTTCAGTCCCTCTAACTCTTTAATTCAGACACAGATGAGAAAGAGTCCAGCCCATCAAAGTGGGGAACCAGAAATCATTCAGAGTGGTCAATAAAAATACTTGTAAATGTGACTGGGTAAAGTACATAACACTATATAAGAACATCCTTCAATGACATCCTGACAGACTAACAGGGCTTTACAATCATTATAATAAAATAAGATGCTCATTTCATTCATCTAGAATAAGTTGATGACATTATCTTTTAGATGTATTTTTGTAGTATTACTTAATATGTATATTGTATTGTGATTCATTTTTAATTTAAAACGTTCATTCAATTGTCTTAAACGAGTTCTGAATAGCGTTGTTGCCTCACAGCAAGAAAGTCGCTGGTTCGAATCTCGACTGGGTCAGTTGGAACTTCTCTGTGGAGTTTGCATGTTCTCCCCGTATTCGCGTGGGTTTCCTCCAGGCAGAGGCGGATTTAGTTATTTGGGGGGCGTAAGCAACTCCAGCCATGGGGCCCAAGTCCTGTCCTGAAATAAAATTTAACTTATTTTGCTGTTTTTATTTTTTGTCACTCAATCTTCTTTTCTACGTTTTATCCCAATGCAAGCTCTACATTTTAAATAATTCGTTTTCTTAAAATGAATTTACAACTAAATCCTATATATATATATACATTTGACTGCTGGACTGCTTATAACATTATAATTACATAACATTTTCATTTTAATATGTTTTGTTGTATTTTAAATCATATTTAATGATGTAAAAATTGTATTAATTTGACTCTCACTATACAAAATATTATAGAAAACAATATAGTTTATAAGTATAGTTTACACTTTTAGATATTTACTGGGGGCCCCAGATGTCCTGAAGCCCTAAGCAGTCGCTTACCTTGCTTATTAGTTAAATCCACCCCTGCCTCCAGGTGCTCCGGTTGGCCCCCACAGTCCAAAGACATGCGGTAGAGGTGAATTGGGTAAGCTAAATTGACTGTATAGTGTATGCGTGTGAATGAGAATTGCAGCTGGAAGGGCATCCGCTGTGTAAAACATATGCTGGATAAGTTGGCGGTTCATTCCGCTGTAGCCCAACCCCTGATTAAGATAAAGGAAAATAAATGAATGAATATACTAAATGGAAATTCAAAAACACGTTGATCCAGAAGTGACACATCTTGGCTTTTCTAACAGGCGTCAGCCGAAAAGAAAATGAATGAATGAACTTCTTATTATTTTATATCTCAATTTATTTTTTTGTTTGTTCTTAAGTTATTAATATTTTAAAGCTAATTTGCATTTATTTTACACTAATATTTACACTTCTGTCTTTATAATTTTGTTTATAATTTGTATTACATTAAAACGATTGTTTTTTCTCCAGATTTATAAGGACCCCCGGCACTTAATATTGTGATAGTCCTATTTGAATGACATTACCCGCAGAAAAAGGACAGTTCACAAAATTCTTTTTAAACTCTTTAATCTTTTTTTTAATAAGTTTACACTGGAATGTTCATCATAATGATTCCGAATTCGTTATTTTACAAGATTACAAAAACAATCTCTGATCTCTTTATACCATTCCCCAATCCACATTATGATTCCATGAAAACCAAAAAGGAAAAAAAAAAAGATAAACAAAAACATTTAATATGCCCTTCCCATCATCAAAAAATGCAGAGACATTCAAGGCATTATTGGGAACCAAGACAGCAAAGGGATTCCTTTTTTTTCTCCTTTCTTCAGCGGGGGCCAAGTAGGATTGAGACTGAAGACTGAAGTTCAGGATAATAACCTGGCAGGCTGGGAATTCCCTCTTTTAATGCTGATAGGAGACCTGAGACCTGAAAACCTATTCACAATCACTCACAGACAGTCAAGAGACAGAAACGATACTCATCCTCCACTGAGAGCCGCCATCTACAAACAGCACAGCCCAACCAGGTTGACTTTCAGCAGTGTGAAGTGTTCTGTAGTTCGTGCTTTCAATAGAAAACATGTAAACTTTGAAGCAAGCTTTCTTCAGACTGCTGCGTTTTCAGCTTGAATCTCTCTGTAATCTATGCTGTTGTTTAAGATGTTAAATAGCCATGGAAAAATCAGAAAGAAAGTTTAAAGATGCACTACAAGCAAATGCAAGTTTGAATTACTACATAATGTAAAAAAGGAGAACAGCAAGCAGGACGAAGATCTGAGCACAGACTTGGGTAAACATGTCAGATGTTTACCAGAAGATAAAACATTCTAGACTAAACAAGGAGCTTAGATGACAAAAGACAGACAAAACAATGACCATTTCAGGGTATGAAAATGAAAGATTTGTTACAAAAAAAGGTGCAACAATCTTCTAGTGTTTCAAAAAAAAGTTACAGCACAATGAGTAAAAGCGGAGTAAAAGAAAACTACAAACTGAAAGAAATGACAGCAACTTGACCCTTACAGTGGAGGTGTGTGAACCGTCAATACAAAAATATTCTGCTTCAAATAAATAAAGCTCCACCAGCCCGCTCTCTCCCGGTACAGTCTCCATTTTAGCCCCCCAATCCTCAATGTTATTTGCTGGTTTGGCCTTTTATAAAGGTTTAAACTAATTTGGTACCGCAAGAGCCAATAATGCCAGCAAAGGATAAAATGACTTCTTTCAAGGAGATAAAAACTAAAAAAAAAGGCAAAGTGAATCCTGTTAAATTACTGCTAAAGATGATAAAGATTGCATCCTCCCTTCGTTTGTACGTCTCTCCCTTCTTGAATATAAATGAATGTTTTCAGTCCATTTGTCTGCTCTTCTGTCAGGTTGGGTGGAATTCTGTTAGTGATTTTCCTTTTACAGTATTTCATACTTGTCGACCACAAATGAGGTTTCTGTGGAGTACCGAACCGGACTGTCCCCGTCCACCTGAGACACCTTAGCGACCTGGCAGGGAGAACATAAATAAAGTATAAGAACAATTTGCTTTCAATTGGTTCAATAGAAAATGGTCTATACCAGGCATGTCCAAGCTCGGTCCTGGAGGGCCGGTGTCCTGCAAAGTTTAGTTCCAACCCCAATCAGACACACCTGGGCTAGCTAATCAAGCACTTACTAGGCTTTCTAGAAACATCCGTGCAGGTGTGTTGAGGCAAGTTGGAGCTAAAATCTGCAGGACACCGGCCCTCCAGGACCGAGTTTGGACACCCCTGGTCTATACTATAACATCCTCCAGTATTGTTAGAAGAAACCACCAACAGATTAAAATTTTTATTCATGCACATGATTACTTTTGTCATATGGAAAAAAAAAAGTAATAATAAATTTCACTTTAATATGCACACGTCTTCACAAAGAAATGTCAAAGTCAAAACACGCAACTTCAATAAATTGACTAAACCAAATTAGCCATCATAAAAGTGCTCCTAGTAAGTAGTTATATCGTAAGAGCAATCTCGATCTGTTCATTAGCTACTACAGCAGGGGAGTTCTCGAGATCTACCTGAGCTCAAACTCCCCTCTCGCCCTGCAACGGGAGGGAGCCCTGGGCTCGAGGATCTTATGAGCTCAGGGCTCTCTCCTGGGACAGCCAAACAAGCTTTATAATCAATCCTCAGCTAAGTGTGAACTCTTGAAACTAATTTTGAATGATCCACGAGATATGATTGATCGTGGCTGGTCTCTCAGCCGCAATCATCAATAAACAGGTAAATTATCGATAAATCAGATTAATCCAAGCCTACAAAAAATAGCCCATTTCACCTTATTTCCCTTATCTTCGCATTGTCTGATCACATTGTTTACCAGTTCTTTTAATAGCATTGAAATATTATATGTCATGTCAGATTTTCCTTAGTGTCCATTATTTGTTATTAGTACCGTTACTAAAGTGGAAGCAATGACGACATATATTCGCACCACTTCAGTTTAAACTCAATCACAGCGAACTGTCACACACAGAAAGCATCCAAATAACCTTTTTTTACTTGACTTTCCTGGTAAATTAAAACAGAAAAAATCCTGGTAAATTCTATAAAAACAGAATTTGAAAGACGACACTGAGGACCATATCAAAGGTAACAAATCTTTCAGTTTTCGGAGGGTGGTACAATTTATGCATCAACTTGAAAGTCTAAACGATAGATATTGGGACTTACAATGATGATTTGGTGTACCATCACACCTGTTCGTATATGGCAAACCTTTTTTTAATTATTTACCTATAGTTTATATGAATATTTATGTTTACTTTTTTGCATGCTCTTCCAATTTCCTAATTTGTAAAATTATTATATTTTTAATAGACCTCAAACCGTAATTGCCATTCACAGCAAAGTAAAAATGTAATTGTACAGGGAATTGGTTGAATATGATAATAAACGCTTTGAATCTTGAATGTTAATATACAAGCTCTGCAATTTGCAAGTTCATATGCCAACAACTTAAAATATATATAGGCTAAGGTTCACGTGACATGTATATTAACAAAATATTTTATTACATGTAGCGCTTTCGTTGTTTTTATTATCAAATTATTTGCATAGTTGGTAAGACTTTATTTTGATGGTCCCTATTGCACATCTTGCTGACTAAAAGTTACATTGCAACTACATGCCAATAAATTCTCATTTGAGTATTAGTAGACCGTCTGCTTACTATCTGCTGATACTGCTTTTTCAACAAACATTTAACTGACTAGAAGAAACTTTGCAAGTTCATGTTAACTTTAACTCTAACCCTAACAGTCTACTTATAATCTATTGAGAATTAGTTAGCATGTAACTTAAAATCAACAAAATGCTTTAAAGGGATCATCAAAATAAAGTGATCCTGTATAGTTTTATATTTTGTTCTAGTTCATAGACTCTGAAACGGACAGACATGTTTAAGAAACCCTGCTCCGACATGCTACATCCTGACCTCTTGTCTTACCTGAATGTCGCAGTAGCTGCCCTTGGAGACAAAGAACACATTGACAGGGAAAAAGTCATTGGGTTGACCAGATATGCTGAACTCCAGGCTACCAGTCTTATTCTTCAAATCGATCACAGGCAGACACCACTCCAGAACATTCCGTCTGCTGTCATGCCGATACTCTCCATCTAGATCACCAATCACAGGAGCTCCCACCCCTGACCTGTGATGTGAAAAACAAACAAACATGTAAATAAAAACAAATAAATCTCAAAAGGATCTCAAGATGCTTCTCTACACGTGATTAAAGAGCTATAATATGACAGTGAAGACATACCATTTAACTGTATTTTGGTAAAGAATTAAATTAAGTGGTACTCACGGTACAGGAATAGAGATGACTACATCATTGAGCTCTAGAGACTCATCCTGTAGCTCATACTCTATGTTTACGTCACAGCCAGTACCACTCTCAGAGGGCCAGCAGTTTACTGGACAGACCGAACAGACAGACTTTGGTTAAAGCGTGCATCGTGTGGCACTACGAGACACAGCAATTGTTCATTTTATTGGTATTACTAAAACCAGATGTTCAGACTGACTTGTTAGTGGAATGAGAGATTCATCTGTGGTTTGTAGTCTCCACTTGAGCACACCCACATCACTTTTCAAGGGGAAGGATTTGTCAGGGTTTTTCAGACCAATAACAGACTCCAATGTGAAAAGTTTTTTGTCCACATTGGGATGGGTCTGCAAGAAAAAGAGGTTGAAAAAGAGTTATTTTATTTGCTTTATAAAACACCAAATGTTTTACTAGCATTTAACTCTGGCTTGTACTATGGTTTATATATATTTTTTATTTACACTTTATTTTCATTACAAGTTGCATCCATATTAGAATAATTTGGGGGATTATATGACTCAACATTGCAGCTGAAAAATGCTCACCTGCAACTGGACTCCTCTCTTGTCATTATTGTTAATGTTCAGCCTTATTCGCCCGTTCTTTTCATCCGACACTCTGAGGGTAATCATGCCTAGAATTTCCATGTTCTGGAGACCACCATCACGACCACAAGTTAGAGTGATCTTTTCTTCTACTCGAAGATGCACACTGAAAATTAGACAAAAATAATTTCTAAGTTAATCTTAATTATTGCAAAATGATCCTATACAAAAGACAGGTCCTAAGAGGGACATACACTGAATGCACCATGCTGCCCGAGTATATGACAGTTGGAGGTAACGTACACGGATCCTCGCTTGCAGGATCTTTAACATCTCAAGAAGGGCAAGTTAACTTAATTAATAGTAAAAATAATAATTATTAATAATACATTTAATTTATAATGCACCTTTCTAAAACCCAAAGGGCTAAGAAAAATAAAAAAATAAATAATAAATAAACCAAAACAATCGAAGAAGTGGCAGCCAACCTGTGGCAGCATTCTCTCAACTAGTAGTTTCTCCTTAAACTTTGATTGATTAATTAAATTTTTTTATTGATAATAGATGAATTTATAATGTTACTCAATGAAAATAATCTGCAAGTTCAAACCAATATAATGTTATTTATTATTAAACTACACAGATGATGCCCTGTGGCGCGGTAGAAATTTAAACAGCATCCTTTGTACCTGGGCACCGCAGACAGCCAGTGACTTGTGGCGCCGGTTTGCGTATCGTCATAGAAATCTATGTTTACAATTCTAAAATGCATGTCAAGGCATGGCACATCCAGTGTTCAACACACTTTAGTGCCATTTCACCCATCATCTGCTTAGAGTTTACCTGAAAATGGTCATCATTTACTCCACCTCGACTTGTTTTAATCCAGTTTGAGTGTTTTTTTTTTCAGCTGAACAGATAATCATATTCTGAAAATGCTAGAAACTGTTAAACACTGACACCCATAATAGAAAAAAACTAATACTATTAAAAGTCAGTAGTTACTGGTTGCCAACATTCTTCAAAATATCTTCTTGTGTGTTTAACAAAGAACTGGTTTGAAATAAGTCAAGGATGAGTAAACGATGACAGTTTTTCATTTTTGGGTGAAATATAACAGTTGTGGCTCTATACATAAAATGATTTCTAGATTATGGCACATATTAATGAATACAAAAATGGGTCACTAAGAACTATCTTACTGCTAAATTTATCCACATGTAGAAGATGCAGGAGCTTAAATCAAGAATCAGTCAGACAGTTTGAATATGGTGCTTATGAATTGATGAATAGTTGCATTTTCACCATATCTTCTGCTGAGTTCAGATTACAACATGCAGCAAAAATAGCCTCAGTAGTGGAACTGAACAATACAAAATAGTACATGTAATGCCAACATGCTGCTAACATGACCTGCAAAACAGGTGCTAATCTGAAACCAAGCAAATACTCCTATATATATTTTGAATATCACATATTTGGGGGCGTTTCAGATGTAAATTGTATAAAAGAAGACCATTTAAATAAATCACGCTATGACATTTTTTAAAGTTCCATTTGCGGTAGTCAATTGTCTGGTTTTCGCACCATTATTTAATGCTACAAAAGCAAGTCTAAACCAATGATGCAGCTGAAATGCAGTAACAGATTCTGGCACCACAAAGAACAGTGTGTGTGGTAGAAGAGAACATTTTCTCCACTCCTTTTAATTTATTAGGAATGGTAGAAGACAGCATTATCGAGCATTTCAATTACCAAGTCACAATATTTTTAATTAGCACTGCTCCTGGCAGAATGCGTTGGTCATTATTGAGCTGGGCCGCTGCATCTGTGATTCCTTCATTTGTGCATTGTCAGTAGATCACGAGCAGAACTTCCCACACCCATCCACACTTTTATAGATTTGCAGTCTCATGCTGATTTACCCCGTTTTAGTAAATCTGCTCCTCAATATTTCCAGACCTACCAACAGATCTTCAAAGCATCAATGAACAGCACTGCATTCTTCATTAAAACAATTACATATCATTACCTCTCAGTGTGGGTTGGAGGCGGCAGCGATTTGGATGCATCCGAAGGTCGTTTTCCTGTGCCAGGCAAAATGATATTCTCTCCCTCTGACTTAAGTTTGTCCACAAAGTCATCCACTTCTTTCCCCTTGCCAACCAGTTTAAGTGCTTTATTTGAACCACTGGATCTAAAACAAAGGACATTATAACTAGAGTCTGCTGCTTTATGTATATGATGAACGCTGTACTCTAAGACTATGGCAGTACCTAACAGGTGCAGGGGTGGGTTTGGGTTTCTCAGGCTCGATCAGTGTGTCTGTGATGATGGCTGTGTTGCTGCTGCTCATGCCGGAGCTGCCGAAACCACCAAAGCCCGGCCCCTTCTTTCCACGCTCAGCATCCCGCCGTATCTGCTGGAGCTCTTTAGCCTTCCGTCGCATCTCTGCCTTTGCCTCACGCTCCTGAGTCTGGTGGACAGTTAATAGAGGACAAGATGACTGACAGTACATTGTATTTCAATTAGAGAACTTCATTTATAAAGGGTCATCTGAGTGCCCCTGGCAGCACATTATTTATAAATGGCAAACACATGGCGGCGATCACGGATATAAAATTGTTTTTGTGATTGTAATTTTTTTAAATTTCTTTCGAAACGTTAACATTCCAAAACAAGAATGACTGTACAGATATTTAGAAGATATATAATATATACACAATCAGTAAATAATACTTAAGAGTGTTTAAAAGAACCACAATGTACACTTAACCAACAGCATGGATGTTTAATTTTAAGCCTGGTTTCATGCATTATGAACTTATCAAACCTCCTCCTCTGCATCAGTGCTTGTGCTTCAGTCTAGCAGACTAGAGAATTTTCTAGAATGACATTAAATGCTGTAGATTTTTGGAGAATTGCCATATTTGTTAATTAGATGGGGGTGGCAGGATACCTCTAGCCATTGACGGCACAATAGCATTTTTTCAGTAAACGTCTTTCCTACCTCTCTGACAGCACGGAACACCTTTTCCTCATGAGAGTCCATCTCTGTGAATGTCCGAATCTGGGCCAAGTTGACATTTTCTCTATAACCGAGGGCAACAATCTCATCGAAGGCAAAGATGAGGTCAAAGCAGTGCTCAGAAATCTCACTCTCCTCAAGGACACGACAATATTCAGGAATCTGACAAAAAAAGAAACAAATCAGTCAGTTTCACAACTGAAATGAACATTATTCCTGAAAATAAACTGACTAAAACAAATTATAACCAAATGATCACTATTTTGACATCGAACTAATAAAAAAAAAATCTACAGAAAATGATTAATTTCTGGCAAAATATGTATTTTTATTAACACAAAAAAATACTTTGTTATGTAACATGCATAGATATATATAACATGCATAGATATATATAACATGCATAGATATTAATTTATTTTTTAATTATTCATTTGATTATCTAAGAGAGGGTTAAAAAAACAACAACCCTGTATTCCATATAAGGGCTACATGGTATTGATAAAATCTGACAATGCGATATTTTGTTTGGCCACAATATATATTGCGATATGAATATTATTTCACCAGATTTGGAAATATTACATTTATTTTGATCGACTGGGATGATCAAGTCTTTTCTATGAATTGCATCTGCATAAATTATAATAAATTACAAACAAAAATAAATAAATAAACAGAACTTTATGGTTTTCTGCGGATTAACAGCATTGAAGTAAAAAATTGAACAATCAAATGTAAAATTACATGGTCATCATCAGGAGACGCTATTGGTAAAATGCCTTAGCAAAAACTGTGGGACTTTTATTTTTGTTGACATGCCTGCTGGGTATTTTTAGTTGATGTTATTTATTACTTGATTGTTCAAGCTACCTCACAGAAGTGCTCTGTTTGCTAACAGAGTTGTTGAATGTTAAAATAAAATAAATTAAATAAAAAATAAGGAACATCCTGAATCTGTTATGTATTATAGAAGTATCGAATCGGGTTTGTGTATCAGTAGAAACTCAAAATCCAATGACTCAGACTCGAGGGCAAAAAAGCCTGATCGGGACATCCCTAGTCATCATTGTATAAATAATTAAAATAATAATAATTTATCTTTAAATCTTCAATAAATAACCTAATAATCTAAATAATTTTAGATTAATAATCTAATCCTGCGATGTGAATATTGCAGATACACACATTGCGATAGATGCTCAAACAAAGTTCAGGCCTATTACATAAACAAATACTGCCTGTGATACGAACAGGATAAACACTGAATGAAGCTAATGAAGTTTCCCATTTACCATTTGTAATAATCTAATTACGTTAACATCATATCATTCTTACTAGCACATTTTAGGGTAAAAACCTGTTTACTACACTGACATTTTCAACCTTGCAATACATACATACAAGCAAAACACAAAGGCTCTAACAAACCCCCTAAAACACTTAAAACAGTCACAGTATTTTTATAATTTTTTGATGGTTTTTAACTTTAATGGACAGGACAGCAGAGATTACAGACAGGAAAGTGAGAGGAGCAAAGAGAAGGAAAAGATTGACAAAGGAACCCGAAATCGTGAATCAAACTCAGGTCGCCGTAAGCACCTCAGTGTTATGTGTAGACGCTCTAACTCCCCTAGGCTACTGGCACCAACCAGTCACAATATTTTCATGGTGAATTTCAAGCAGTGAAAATTACAGACTTGTGATAAATTTCATTCGTACCACACGTGAGAAGAGACGCAGTGTCTCCAAGTCTTCCAGTATGTTACTGTTCTTTGTGGTGACCAGCACCATGTAGAGCTTCTCCAGTGGCTGATAGACATAGCGCACGCTCTCCGTCTCTACAAATGTGTGCTGTTTGCCCGTGTTCATCAGTTTGGGAAAGGCAGCCAGCAGACCCTCCACTCGCGTGCGTGTCATCTCCACAAACTGCCTCGACACCAGGGCTTTACCTGCCTTGGTGCAGACCGCTGCTGCCAACAGCACCTGGAGAAGAGTTACACAACAAGAAGGTCAAGGAAGAATCTGTAGGAACGTGCAAATAGCACAGCACCACTTAAATGTACAGATGGAAAGAGCCCACGAAGATTCAATATTAGCATTCTTTCCAAGACTAACAACTTTACTTAGCTCAAGTTTGCCGTACTTTATTTAGAAGGTGTTTAACATGAGATTAAACAGTTCTTTTCCTAAAGATTCACAGGATCAACTGTCAAAACAGATGGATTACTGTAATGAAGGCTGTTAGAAGCAAATCAGAGAAACGCCCAATAAAACAAACAACTTAATTACATATCATGCAGGATTAGCACACTGTTTTAACCATGATGTTTTTTTTAATTGTCTATGATAAAGAATAACAACAACAATAAAAAAAAAACACACATTGTGTAGTAGGGCTGCACGATATTGGAAAAATATTATATTTTTTATTCTGCGATATACATGGCAATATGAATACAATTTCACTTAGATGAGTTGAATAACAATTTGGAAAGAATTTCTCATTTTAGATTGATTATGATGATTCTGTAGCGGAGTGCATAAAATATAACAAACAATCTACAAGGACAGATCAATTCAGTAAAAAGATAAAAATGTATTTATTTATTTATTGGTGCAGTAGGTAATCTGCCAAAATGCTAACTGCTTAGCATAATATCTTCGAAAGACAGTTCCACCCCTGCCGTCCAAAGCCACGCCTCCTGACACATGAATGTGCACATGACAGCAGACAACCCACTAGTTTATGTCATTCGCCAGTTAGAAATGTAGTAGTGGTTGGCCGGGGTTGTGCAAGAATTACACTTATTACTAAGCCCTACTTAAATGCTATTTCAGACCGAATATTCAGAGTAGTGGCAAACAATATAGGGAGCGCGTCACAGGTTGTTATTGTTCAAAAATTAACTAATGTGAATATAAAACCAACTTCAGCTCAGTAAAGCAGGCTAGGCGGAATAGCAATATTTACTGATGTTTTGTTGTTAAACTTAATAAAATCTACATTATCGATAAGTTTTTCGTGACTAAAATACTTTGAAATATAACATTACTTGTCTAAAAGAAATACTTCAGCCATGGTGTCACCCATTCTCCAGTGTGCAAAAATAAGTTTTGATTTCTGCATTTGATTTTACCGCTGTGATCTCATGTGTCTCGTATGCACATGAACGCGTGGCGCACATACACGTGCGCACATGCTAATGGCGGATCTGTGTGAACGGAGATGGCAAGAAAGCCCAAATCTACATTTTTTGACAGACATTTTGGGCTACTTATCGGAATTATGGGTAATGTTTTTTAGTTTTATGCCTTACTCAGAATATAAAAAAAACATTTGAATACATTTAGATCATTTACTTTAATCAATACTATTGGAATGTGAAGAGACTTTCAACCAGCACATCAATAAATGTTCCAGAAGACAAACTACTGCACCTTTAATAAAACATTTTATTGTTTTCTGAGGAGTCAACTGTATTCAGGTATACAGTAATTGAATAATCAAATATAAAATAATACTGCATAGTCTTATTTTTTATAAACAATTCAATAAAATTAATTTTGTTAATTTGTTGAACATACAAACGGTACAATTTCCTATGCCTAAATGCTTTTAAAACCCTCCCACAGTCACAGGTCTCAAAAAAACCCTTGCAAAATATTAAACTATAATCTAGACTCAACATTGCATATACTCGCGATATGACTGTTACGAATGATCACATTGTGATATCAATGGTGAAACGATTTATTGTGCAGCCTTAATGTGTATTGCTAACCAAAGAGGTTTCAGTATTTCAGTAACATAAAAAGGAAATCAAAGATGCCCTATACTGTTGTTTGTACCTAATTAAAAAGTACAAAAAAGTGAATTAATTTATAGAAAAAGAATGAATAATAAATTCAAAAAAGTGTCTACAAGAACGTGTCTACCATTTCCAATACATTCGGCCAGTTTTGAGAGCTATTGACTCACACATCACATTGCATTTATTCACAGCAGCAGAAAACTGTTTAGAAAGCATCTTCATGAGTCAACTCTCCCAAAGAAAGAGCAAAGACTTTGTGTGAAATTAGAATAACCATCTTTTTATAAAACATATAACAAAAAAAAAATGCTTCACCAATTACTTGAATCTTTTAGACACATATAAAAAAGGATTACGTGATATAGCTAAAATTAGTGCTTCATCTTGTTTTGCTTTTCTGTAAAAGTCATTCTATGATGTGTCAAACTTCTATTGGTTGCACGGGTTGACGAGATGCGAATGCATAGGTCAAAGTTTACAAAGCTTCAACTTTGCAATGAAGTGAATGCATTACCGAACTTTTTATCTGACCAAAAAGAAAAATGAGCCTTCAGTCCTTCATCATGCCTAATTCAACTAGTACAGGTTCATTTATTACACATCTCTCTGGAAGACTTGATTCTAATACAACATTTCAAGGTATGTTCAATTCCAGATAACCAGTTAAACGAATGACACAGGCTTATCTGGTTACTACAAATCATCTTTACTGTTAGTGAATACATTCATATGCATATTCATATCTGTCACCATAGCTTGCAAAATTTCTAAATTGCTGGTAGCTCTCGGGCAGGCATTCTTCAGTTTTTGGTAGCCTGAATATAAATTTAAGTAGCCCAAATAGAAAATACATTATTTATTAAATAAAAACAAAAACATACATTTACTAGATAAAAAAGATACAATGGCATTTCTTATAGGCTATATATTTATTCTTAAATAACTAAAATTGTATTTAACTTCTCCTTATTAACTTATAACATGTTTTATCATGTAATCATTAAACAAGTGTGTCTGTTCTGCACACGCATTTCAGAGCAGAGCGCACTTGAATAGTTTAAAAATGAACAGTTTTTCGTGGCAGTCTAAATGAATAACTAACATATCTTGATCTTACTATTGAATGATTGCACAAAGATATATATTTTTTAATCTCGCATAGCTTAAACAGGCCTAACATGATGTCAAATGGCTTGTTTACGAACCCAAAGAAAGACATGTCCTATTAAAGTCTACAGTTCTGAACAATTCTGAGGTAAGAAATTAGCGTTAAAAATAATTTATTTCAATTTTGTGCTTATTAATTTTATTTATTGTCCCTGAATAAACGTCATTTTTATTTACTTTGTTGAAGTTATTATTTGGAGCTGGTGGAATGAATCAAGACGTCCTGTTATGCTCCTCCTATAGACACGTTAACGTGATTTGAATATGAAACATATGATTATTACATTTAAAACTTAGCTCAGGCTATTCCTGCATCTGAATCTTATGTCGGTGCAATCTCTGAGTAAGTGACGAGTGTTTAGTGACGCATTCAGTACAGAACAAGTTATTAAACAGACAGACAGAAACACTATATTACGTTATTTGGGAGGTAGTTGATAATATTGTGGCTTTTCTCCTCTATCATCAACAAGTAGATTTATTGCTGCCATATCAGCAGCACTGCACAAACATAATCCCCTTTGTGAGAGAATGTAAAGGCATCGAAATATATTTTTCCTCCCACTGGCCCGCCGGGCAGGTGGAGATGGATTCTGGTAGCCCAACTACAAAAACAATAGCCCCAGGTTGACAGGCTACCGGATTTTGCGAGCCCTGTGTCACACTAATATTTTTGATAATTTAGCATCATCTTGTGATTAAATAATAAGAAGGTTTGCGTAGGCTGTGTTTAGGGCTTTGGTGCCAATTATTCTTCTTGCAAGCATTGCATATGATGTTGTAATCAATGTTTTGTGTCTAATAGTTGAATTTTGTGGCAAGTAGCTGTGTAATAAGTGGGATAAAGCACATCAAGCCAGTTGTTTTCGCATAATAAAGACCTTTAGTCTTATACATTATATAAAAGGCTACATAATGCTATTAAGCCTGTTGATAAGCATTTATTCTGCGAGAAAAACAAACGGTTTTATGTACATTATCCATTACTTTTCCGTTTCAATATTGGCTGCCAATCATACATCGCTTAGCAGAATAGCTCTAATAGTACAGTTTCTATTCAACAATTCTTATTTTTAGCTTGCTTATGAGTGGTTTCTTGATTTGTTCCAGTGAAAATGAAATGTTCAGATTCACACAAACTTAAAGAATAAGCTTTAGAGCGATCCATATTGACCTGACAGTAACTAACCAATATTTGATCACGTCCATTTACATGAATACACATGCTTGTTGGACCTTAGGAACTTATGGTTGATTTGATATCAGTGGTGGTTATATTCATGACAAACTACTGTAACTTGCATTCATTACTGCACCTCTGAATTCAAGGCTAGCACAACCTGACCACGTCAACAGATGTTAAAATGGAGTAGACATTTTAGATAAGTAATTTATGCCCACGTCGTCCAACTTTTATTAATCACAGACTTGCATAACTGATTTGTTATCACAAACACGTATAATAAAGAAAAATGATAGGGAAAGTCGCAGGCCTCCTTAATAGAGCGAGTATTTGACACTGATGTAACGTTAGCTCACTGCTCTACAAAATGACAATACATCTCACCAACAACTTTAACAGATTAAAAAAAACACTATTATACACCCACATGATGAATTAACTAATATACAAATCTACAATATATCGATTTCAGTGCTTCGCTAGAATCCGCATATCGAGCAATAAATCAGTCTGCGGTTCATTGGGTTAGCTAGCAGCAGCCTCTCATGAAAAACCGGAACCTGACGTCAAAATCGGACGATTCTTCACAAAGTACTAAAGGCCAACTCACCATTTTCAGTGTGTGGTTTGTTTCCCACGTTTAATCTTCTGAACGCCGTTTGTGTTGTTGTATAAATGCTATAAGGATATATATATGTGTGTTATTTGTGTGCAGTGCACTGCTCCGCGGCTCAATATGGCAGAAGTGTAAGCCACGTCTCCAACCGGAAGCGGCTCGTCAGCGGGGTAAAAGGGCAGCACGGCATATGTGGAGGATCCAACATCAGCAGCACAGGAGCAGCAGTGCCCAACCCTCTCACAACAGTAAATAAACCTTCTTTTCGGAAATCTCAATACCAAGGAAGTAATGAATGAATGAATGAATAAATGTCATGTCAACACCAGTTTTGGCAGGACCTCAGTTTGTTGTGAATTTGGTTCACAGATAATTCAGATTTCCTGATGATTTTAAGAATGTACTATTTGAAAAAAAAAAAAAATAAATAAATATAAATAAGTAAATATATATATATATATATATATATATATATATATATATATATATATATATATATATATATATATATATATATATATATATATATATATATATATATATATGTAGTTGAAGTCAGAATTATTAAACCACCTGAATTAGAATCCCTCTGTTTAACGGAGAGAAGATTTCTAAACATAATAGTTTTAATAACTCATTTCTAATAACTGATTTATTTTATCTTTGCCATGATGACAGTAAATAATATTTGACTAGATATTTATTAAGACACTTCTATACAGCTTAAAGTGACATTTAAAGGCTTAACTAGGTTAATTAGGTTAACTAGGCAGGTTAGGGTAATTAGGCAAGTTATTGTACAATGATGGTTTGTTCTGTAGACTATAAAAAATATAGCTTAAAGGGGCTAATATATTGACCTAAATGTTTTTTTTTTTTAATTAAAAACTGCTTTTATTGTAGCCGAAATAAAACAAATAAGACTTTCTCCAGAAGAAAAATATTATCAGACATACTGTGAAAATTTCCTTGCTCTGTTTAACATCATTTGGGAAATATTAAAAAAGAAAAAAAAAAACAAAGGGGGCTAATACTTCAACTGTATATATACACACTACTGGTCAAACCGGTGAGATGAAACTTTTTTTTTTCATGTTTATTTATTAAATAAAATGATTCTGTTCATCAAAGCTACATTTATTAATTGTATATAGTTTCAAATGAAATTATTACTCCAGACATTGCTTTTATTACCGATAATAATAGTAATAAATATCATTAATATTATTAATATTAGAGTGATTTCTGAAGGATTATGTGACTGCAGACAGGAGTAATGAAATCTTTAAAATCACTGGAATAAATTATTTAATTAAATGATAAACTACTTTTGAACAGTTATTTTAAAGTGCAATAACATTTCACAATTTTACCATTTGTTCTGTATTTTTTTATTAAATAAATGGAGTCTTGGTGAGCAGGAGAAGCTTATTTTAAAACATTTAAAAATCCTACTGACCCCAAACTTTTTTTTATATGTTATATTTTTACACCATCTTTATTATTATGTACATTTTTTCTTTAATTTACAGACCATGTGCCTAACTGAAAAGACTGTACTAAAAAGGAGTTAAATGTTTACACTCAGTGTAACACTCAGCTTATTTTGCACAGCTTGTTTTTTGTTGTTGTTGTTTTTTAATCTATTGTCTTCTTTTTTATTGGCACAAAGAAGTCATTTTGCCAAACTCTAATATGTATGGAACTCTCCTGTTTTCAATATTTTTTCCCTTTTCTTACCATTTAATTTGAATGACATTACGATTTTATTTAAAGTGACATACAAATGAATAATCCACCTTGATTTATTTTAAAGAGGCACTAATATGTGAAGTTCTAGCAATACAAAGTTTCAAACATTAGAATGACACTAAAACAGGGAAGATGAATTAACAAAATAGTAAATAGAACATATTTATGCTTCCTGAAGGGATTTCAGCCATTTCATGAATATTGTCATTGTCTTTGCAGCCTGAAAAAGTTACATGGATGATTTAACTCTCAAACAATCATTATAATTATTCATTTAATTTAACTATTTTTCATATAATAGTTTTTGACCTTTGTTATTTTGTTATTTGATAATTAGAGGATACAGTGTGTTCTCAGTTGTCAAATATTTAAATTTTATACAAACACATTCTATACCTAATGATTCTAAACCAAGATAAGGTGGGGAATTCATTAAATTCGTCAAAAACACATTAAAAACTGAATACAAAACTGACATTTATTAATTCATTTTCTTTTCTACTTAGTCCCTTTATTAATCAGGGGTCGCCACAGTGGAATGAACCGCCAACTTATCCAGCAGTTTTACACAGCGGATGCCCTTTCAGCTGCAACCCATCATTGGGGATAAAACTGAGAAATGTCAAATTATATTTCAATTGACATTTTTCAGCATGAATTAAGTGATTTTACAGTATGTGTGGTGATGTTGTGTTGAAGTAAGCGCTGTGTGGCGCTGCATGACGAGCCTGAACTGAACACACCCCCAGCGCGGCGTGTACACGGCAGACGGAAGTTTCGTTCCCGTCTAGGTCACGCAACAGAAATCGGGTCACGAGCAGAATTTGCGGTGGCAGTTTGACATTACAGGAATCATTTAACCAAAACAACTGTGCAAATGACCGAAAAACCGTGACGATACAGCTCGGGGAACATATCGTTCCACTTTCACGATGGATATGTCTGGGAACGACACTATCTCTAAAGTAAGTAAAAACTACACAGTTTAAGGTGAGTGACATACGGCGATCTCATTGGCTCACCGAACTGTCATTTCAACCGTTCTGTCTTTCTATTGGTGGACGAGAAGATTTCGGTTAGAAAAGTAGGCGGGTATAGAAACATGTGGATCCAGAAGTAGCTATGGAGTCTCGAAATAAGATTTTTCACACGATTTTCGGGATTAGCGGTCACACTAGTTAATACTTTAGCTTAATAAGCATTCTGTTCAAAATGTTCCACCATGATATAACGCTTAATTAAACGTTTAAATTGAATATGTTATAGTTAAGAAAATCTCTTATTTTCTACTGTTTACTTTCTTGTCAGTCACAATAAACAGAATAACTTTAATAAGGCTTCAAGGCAAGACACTGTTGGTAAATTTAAAGAAAAATAAACTTATATTTATGCCCAAGGATTTTCAAAAATTTTATGGTTAAATAAATATGTAAGTTTCGTTAATTTGCATTTGCAACGCTAATTTGCATGGACATCTGCTAAAATCTTAAAATTGAATAAAGTCAGGTTATCTTGGTCACACTTTACAATAAGGTTTTGTTGGCTAATGGTAGTTAATTTATTTACTAATATGAACTAAGTATGAACAATATGAATACAGCATTTATCATAGTTCACAATTTACTAATGCAATTACTAGTTCATGCTTGTTAACATTAGTTTATGCACTGTAAGTTAATATGAACTAACAATAAACAACTTTATTTCCATTAACTAACTTTATTAAGCATCAACAAATTCTGTATTGTTCAGTGTTTGTTCGTGTTAGTAAATGAATTAACTAACATTAACTAATAAGACCTTATTGTAAAGTGTTACCAAAATCTTCTTTAAATTTTTTGACATTAGATTACAAACATAAAGGTTTTTGCTGAGTCAAACACTTTCTATCACTCTATATTTCAGAAAATACTATGAATAGACGGATCAGATTTTTGTAGGATTAAATGTTCTATATTATCAACCATATTATGTATGACCATATCCCTCTGTAAAAATATTGTGAAAAGTAGTGACTGTAAATGTTTCTGTAACTGAGATATATGGCAATATATGTATAGATATAATGAGAAAAAATATCATTTTGAGGAACTATTCATTCATTCATTTTCCTTCGGCTTAGTCCCATTATTCATCAGGGGTCGCCACAGCGAAATGAACCACCAGCCTATCCAGCATATGTTTTTCACAACGGACGCCCTTCCAGCTGCAACCCAGTACTGGGAAAACTTTAAGAAACTGCTAAAAACTTATTGTATTTGAAGTCTACAGACAAAAAATATATGTAAAAGAAACTCTAAAGGGAGTTTCGAATGTTTTCTTTCCTTTAAAAAAGCCCTAAATATCAAAATTGAAAAGTGCATGAAATAACAGGCTCTTGGGGAATTGGCATAGCGTAATCTAAATAACATTTTATTTGATTGGTGACCTAAGCAGCCTCTATACAGCTGATCTCTTCTAGCCTCTTCTGTCATAGTGTTTTCGAAACGCTCACAATAGCAGTGTTGTGGAACAATTAGACTTACTGGGCTGAACGGCACATGTATATCTTGCTTGCAACTGGATGCGTTTCATGGAGCCTATAGTTTATCAGCTCAGCCCAGAAACGCAGGGTGTGGGGATTACAGGACGCTGCAAGGAATAAAATGCCCCTCCAGCAGTGTCTCATTCATTCAGTCATTCATTAGGCCTTGGACCCAGCACATCATCCCGAACTGTTAAAGTGCCTGCAAAGACCATGGAAGGGCCATTCAAGTATATTAGAGTGAGAGTTTGATCGATGCTGTTTTATCTTTACTGAAGTATTAATATCAATTTATGGGATATTATTCTTCTTTCAGGAGGGAAATGGAAAAGCCAGTCGGGTTATCCGCATGGGAACAAGGAAGAGCCAGGTAATAACATGCATATATTCTATTTATTTTCATACTCCTATGCCTTTTATTTAATGTAATTAATCTTGACACTTTTAATTATGTATAACAACATTTATATACGGTTTTCAGACACTAATGAACTATAAAAATGTTTAACATTTTGGAAAAGTAAAACTATCAAAATTATTTAAATAAATGCAAGTAAACATTTCAGATCATTAGGAAGATATGTATATATTTACACTATCTGTCATTACAACTAGAATGCTTTAATGATATAAATCTACAGAGCTCAGCATTTCAGTACAGCCACATCAATATTTTTCTCCATTTCTCAGTGAACATAGCCAATGTATTTTGGTGCATTTAAACAAAACAGATGTATTTATTATTCATTTATTATATTAAACAGATATATTTATTAAAATAATATTTTAGTCACCAAACATATATAGAAATTGAAAGATAATACAATTAAATTCAAGCAAAATATTGCAAAAAAATAAATAAATACAACCTACAAAATTTCAACTAAAATTTTCCATTTTATTCTTCTCTTAATTTTTCCTCTTTTTAAAATTTGTATTTTATATTTTTTCTATAACGTTTTAATGTAGGTGTACTAGTTTTTTGACCGTTATCGTAAGTTATTTTGTTAGATAAGCTCCAGAATTTGCTTCAGTACTGACTAATCTAATGTATATGCGCAAATATAATATTGTATAGCTTTCTATTAAAATATGAATTTAAAAGAGAGATTTGTGAGGGGTGTACTCATATATGTTGAGCACTGTATATCTGTGTAAACATAGCTTTTTATTGAAATATGGGTCTGTGCAGTAATGAAGCTTACTTTGGTAACTAATGTTAATCAAGACTTTATTTTAACAATACAATGTTCCCACTGAAGGGAAAGTGTGTAGATTATAAAGTGAGCCGTTATGAAGTGAGGGGTAGATAGTGAAATGGAAATGGGTGTGTTAACCAGTGTGCTTTAATCAGATAAAAACTACCATTCAGAGCCACCATAGTGATTACTAGAGGTGACCCCTTGCATTTGATCTTTTTTTGTTGGTATTAGCATGCAAAGTTACTTTTTAAAATCTATTGAGTAACTCTAGGAATCTAATTAATGACATTGACTTAAAATGTTGAGAAAGCCACTCTCGAAGTAGATTTATTCTTGCATTTGCCTCAGATATTGCACAGAGGCTTTATGACATTGTCAAAAATGTAATTTGGGATCTTCAGTAATGTGGTTGTGTGTGTATGTCTCCCAGCTGGCTCGCATTCAAACTGACAGTGTGGCCGGCACACTAAAACAACTTTATCCAGACGTTCATCTAGAGATTGGTAAGCAAGCATTTTTTTCATTCCATAATTCAAATGAATTCCATCTACTTGAAATGCTTTGGGTGCATCACTTTTAAAAAGCATTTTTTTCTGTACACACACACACACAGACACTGCTCTTGGTTTTCTTGTCCTCATGCACTCATCTAGAAACAGAGAGGGATTGTGTTGTGCTGAGAATGTGTAATCTATACCACCGCTTCACTGCTGAATCCTACTGTCTGTGTCAAATACATGAATGATGATGTCAGAATTGGAGCCAGTGTGCACAGCTATTCAGCTCTTACCTTTTTTGTCTGTGCACATTTCAGTTGCCATGTCCACAATTGGAGACAAGATCCTGGACACTGCATTATCAAAGGTAGAAATCCATCCATAATTCCATGTATTTTTATGTCAGAGTTTGCCAGGAATAAAGAGCCTTTGATTCCAGCATGTACAAATCCATTATAACCTGACAGCTGGATCTTCTTTGTTGTGTTTTAAACATGTCTGTTCTTAGATTGGCGAAAAGAGCCTCTTCACCAAAGAGCTGGAGAACGCGCTTGAGAGAAACGAGTAAGTTTGATCACTCAGCTGAGCTTTTGTTAAGATGCTGATGCTGATGTCCATGGATTGCAATAATATTGATATGAATATAAGTAAGAAAGTGATTGAAGACATTGTAGAACCATTAACCCATATTTGTAATAGATCTTTCCAATCTGGTAAATTTCCAAATAAAATGAAAATTGCAAAGATATAAATCTGGAGATAAACAATACTTTACAAAATTATAGGCCAGTTTCTATACTCTCAGTTTTCAAAAATTTTGTAAACACTCTTTGTTGACAGGCTTAATAATTTCATGGAAATGCATAACCTTTAAACTGATGAACAATATGGTTTCAGGAAAAATAGATCAACATCTCTGGCCTTAACAGAAATTATTGAGGAAATTACTAATAAGATAGATAAAAAGGAGAAGGTAGTTGGAGTTTTTATAGATTTAAAGAAAGCATACTATACAATAAATCATAATATATTGGTAAATAAATTAGAAAGGTATGGTATTAGAAGAGTAGCCTTGGACTGGATAAGCAGTTATTTAAAAAAATAGGCAACAGTTCTTGGAAATTGTCAACCATAAATCATCATATCTAAATGTAAATTGTGGCATACCACAAGGATCAGTTTTAGGTCCAATATTGTTATAATTTACATTAATGATATGTGTAAGATATCAGACTTTTTAAAGTTTATTTTATTTGCAGATGATACAAGTATTTTTTGTTCTGGGCATAATCTACCAAAACTTATGGAGTTTATTAAAACAGAAATAAATATATTGAAATTATGGTTTAACGTAAACAAATTGTCATTAAATATAAGTAAAACAAAGAGTATGTTATTTGGGAAATTAAAAAGTATTTATAATATAAAATTACATATTGATAATAAAGTTATAGAAAGAGTATAAGCAATAAAGTTTCTTGGTGTTGTACTGGATCATAAAATTAGTTGGAAACCACAAATAAATAATGCGATATCAAAATTAGTCAAAACTGTCCTGGACAATAAATCAATGTATGAATTATATAACACGCTTATGTTGCCATATATGAGTTTTTGTGTTGAAATTTGGGGGAATATATATAAATCTAACTTACAATCCGTATGTACAATAAAGGAAAAAGTAATTAGACTGATAGAACATGTGACGTATTTGGAGGATACAAATCCTGTACTTTTTAAATTGAAGATACGCAAGTTCAATGATTTGGTTACATTTAAAACAGCACAATTTATGTTTAAAGCTAGGAATAAATTACTTATATTTATATATATATATATATATATATATATATATATATATATATATATATATATATATATATATATATATATATATATATATATATATATATACATATACATCATATATATACTCAGATATAATCTGAGAGAAGAACAAAATCTTAAGAGGATGAAAACAAGGAGAGCTTTAAAAAATTTGTGTATGTACTAGAACAGATTCTCAAACAATCTCAGGATATTATTCAATTTAAAAATTTGTATAGATATATTATTAAAGGAATATAATGATGAATAGAGGTGACTGAAAAGGAATAAAAGGAGAAAGGTATGATGAAATTTCAATTAATGGCTGTTTAGCAAAACTCTATTTTTTGGGGTCTGTTATAAAATGTAAATGTACAAATGGAATCAAACATATAATATGTCAAAGGACAAAATATGTCTCATGCAAACTCATATGTCTTATGTAAAAAGAAGAGATGCGTAAAAGAAGAAATAAGTTGAATAATAGACGAATGATGTGTGTGGTAATGGGGTGGGAAAATAATAAGCTTGTGCTTCATCCCGCTCATTTAAACCATGTTGAAATGTATTTTTTGTTAATGATATTTTATGTATGATGTTTCTGTTCAAAATAAATCAAATCAAATGATAAGAATGTGATCTCTTGTCAGCAAAAATAAAGGGCTCTCCTTCCTAAGAGAATACAGTTGGAGAACACATCAACACAAATGTAAACATGTCACAAAAAATGTCCTAAGTTGTCCGGGTATATTTTTGCCAATGTATGGGTCAAAATGATCTACTTTTCTTTTATGCCAATAATAATATGTTTATAATAATGTTAATATTTTATTAATAATAAGAATATTATAATAATATCACTTAATTTGGACAACTATAAACTCAATTTTCTGAGTATTTCATATTTTTTAACCCTGATATTGCAGGTTTATTCAGCTTTCGTATAATGTATATATCTCAATTTCAAAAGTGTACTCTTATGATTGGTTTTGTGGTCCAGGGTCACAAATACACTGTTGCCTGATTGATCATGCTGTAATATGATTTAGACTGACTGAACCTGTAATTATTATTATGTATCTGATATTATGGATGATTATATTATGGATGATTACTGTATTAGAATACTTATTTTCTTATTTTCTACTGTGTGGCATTGTTCACCCTCTGTTCTGTTGGTTTCCAATGGTTTAGATTAGAAATAGTTTTTGACGCTTGATAATACTTCTTGATAAGCTCTGTGTAATAAACCATATTTAAGCCCATTATTAAATATTGTATGGGGACAACATAATGGAGCAGTTAATTAGCAATTTGTTTTAGTAATACATTTATTTATTTATGCATTTTTTGTTCCTTTCTTATGTTTAATCACCACTAGAGTGGATATTGTGGTGCACTCTCTAAAGGATTTACCTACCTCATTGCCCCCTGGATTCACTATTGGAGCCATTCTTGAGTAAGTATTACAAATTTGTCATGTGTAACCAATATTTATTTGTGTTTGCTAATGAATAATTGAAAGAAATCTGACAGAATTTTATAACTTATGTTAAAAGCATGCGTTTACTAAATGTAACAAAATAGTATTAACTGAAACTGCATTTCATTTATATATATGTTTATGTATGTGTATATAAAAAATTGCATAGATAGATGGATAGATAGATAGATATGTGCTTAGCATATATAAGTAAACCCCTCACAAATATCTCATTTAAATTAATATTTCCTATAGGATGCTTAACAATAATCTATTTGGGCATGTATAAAATAACAACAAAATAACTTGCAATAATGGTCCAAAAATGAGTACACCCAAATTTATATGTTATGGAAAAAGATTACATAAAAAATTGTAAAAATCAAGAGTTAAATTTTGTAGTTTGTAATTTATTTTGCGATATTTAGCATGAGTTTAAATGTATTATCTTAAAATTTCTAAAGATGTTCAGTGACTGAAATGGTATTTTAATAAATATATATGTTTAATAAATCTGTTTGTTCAGATGCACCAAAATATATTGCCTATATTCACTGCAGGATGTCCGCGGGGTCTTAAAAAATATTACAAGTTGATAGATCAATGTAGAGAAATTGAAGGCCCTTAAAAAGTATTTAAAAAGTCTTAAATGCTATTTTGCCAGGTATTCAATTTTAAATAATTTTTGATTTTGCAGTGTGTGGTTGTATGCTAAAGTTTGCCTGAATTAAATCTGAGAAAATCAGGATCAGAAATCAATAAAATCCTGCTAGAATTGACATTATGCTGCTTTGTTTACTGCAGTGGTACTGCACGCTGACATATAGCACCAACATGCTCGCGGCGACCCGAGTTCGATTCCTGGCTCTAGGTCCTTTACCGATCCTTCCCCTCTCTCTGCTCCCAATGCTTTCCTGTCTGAATTATCTACTGTCCTGTCATAATAAAGGTGAAAAACCCCTAAAAAATTATAAAACAAACAAAAAAAAAAAAAAAAAAAAAAAAAAACATTATTTCTGCCAACCTGCTGAATTAGCTAGATTTAATAGATTTTTATTCAGTATATAAATAATGTTTTAGTTTTGGATTAGTTTCTTATATTAATATTTAGTAAATATACTGTAATTTAAAATCTCACCAGTGTTTCTGGTTGAAACCTAAGGTGTTATAAGGTTTTTAAATGTAGGGAAAGAGTCTTAAAAAAGGTCTCAAGAGGTAATGAATTTCACTCTTTGATTCCTGTATATACTCAAATTTTCTCATTTCTGCTGAGCACTATGGATGGATAGATGGGTGGATGGATGGATGGATGGATGGATGGATGGATGGATAGATAGATAGATAGATTAATTTGACATTTACATTTTTATGTTATTACAATTGAAAGAACTGCCATCTATTTTAATAATTAACTAAACTGATACATGTAAAATAAGTAGATATGTATGACTGGTAAAATGACCAATGGCACCGTAGTAGGTAGTTTGAAAACATGTTCAAGCTGTGTGTGTAATATGTCGCGTATACTGTTTTGTAAAGGCGTGAAAATCCCCATGATGCAGTGGTGCTTCATCCAAAAAATGCTGGACTGACCCTTGACAGCCTGCCAGAGAAGAGGTGAGCTCTTCATTTATTTACTTATAAAAGCACAGGAACCTATTTATCCTCCTGAACTTGATTGATGATCCAGTAATCAAGAAAGAGGAGTAGTTTTCGTAGTGCTGGAATTCAATTTAAAACTTTACATTCTGTGATAGATGTCATGTTATGATGGTTATGTAACCAAAGCTGTCAGAAACATTTTGAACCTTCTCCTTTTTTTCCATCTAGTGTGATTGGCACAAGTTCACTCCGTAGAGCAGCTCAGCTGAAGAAACGATTTCCTCAGCTGGAGTTTGAAAATATTGTATCCTTTATTGTATTCCTTGCCTTGTTCATCTGTGGATGTGTATTTATTATTAATAGGAGCAGCTTTATCATTGATTTTGATGGACTGCTGAAGCACGCACAAATTTCCTGAGTATTTCTTCCACCGGCAAGTTTTCTGTGGATCGTATTATATCATTTTAATGTTATTGGAGTCTCCCTCCTTGACATCTCTACTGTAGAGAGGGAACCTGAACACCCGTTTAAAGAAGCTGGATGAAAAGGATGACTATGCTGCTATCATTCTCGCTGCTGCAGGCCTCAAACGTATGGGCTGGGAAAGCAGAATCAGTCAGGTTGGTTAAAATCACAATGTAGATTATCTTTTCTAATTAGATTCTTTTTTGTACTAAAATGCACATCTAAGTGAAATAAATTTGAGGTACGTGAGTTTAAGCACTCAATACTTCTGTCAAAAACAGCTAATTTAAAATCTTAATTAAAAAATCGTATATTTAAAACTTATATTTAAAACAAATAATGTGCGTTTTAGAACCTTCATTTGAATATTTGTTTACAATTTTATTTAAATTCTTTGAACACATTGAAAACATAATCGAAACTCTGACATTTTGAGTAAATATTGTGCAAGTGAAATGGTAAAGAGCCCCTATTATGCATTAAAGAGGTCATATTTTGGTTTTGGGGGTCTCCAACAACAGGCTGATATGCATGCAGAGTCTAAAAACACTTTCATTGTCTTGAAATATGCATTTATTTTTCCCAAATAAATGAAAAATGAAAAGCGATTTCTTTGTTCCCAAACCCCTCCTTTGCGTGAGGCTAATCTGCTGTGATTCATCCAGTGACCCAGTCTGTTGTAATTGGTCGACCGCATTTAGCACGAGACAGAGAGAAACGCCCACCATGGCTATGTAGCACACAGAGTATGTGAGAGCGACACGCATTCAGTATTAAGCCACACAGTGGCAAAAGTTGAACTATTTTGAAAATTGACTCCACCGTGTGTGAGGAACAGCTGATGGTGGTCATAGCAAAGACAAATGGCAGAGGATCGCGAGTTCAGAAACGCATTTAAATCGACAAAGGAAGAAGCATGTGTTGCGTTTTCAACATGGTTTTGGACCCTATTTGTGAAATAACCCATACAGATTTAGCCTGAGAGATACAGTACAAGCACTGATCTATAACATGATTACAAGCCCTGCGGAGAGATTACAAGTTACAACACACAATTAAACACATATTTTGCAAACTACAGAAAATGAAGCAACATTTTTAATCTCACCTCAGATTGTGTAGAAAGGAGAAACACTTACAGGATCTGGAGGAAGAAGAAACTGCTCCATACAAACTGTGTTACAGTTAGTCCCATACATTAGTAGTCTTTGCTGATCCTTCCTTTAATAACAAACGGTTGGCGAATCCCACTCTGCAGGGAAGGTTATTGTATCAATCATCAGAAAAATGACAGGAACAAACACAGCACACGGTTGGCTATACTGTGGTGTTGTTGTAAACTTTAACACTTTATTCCCCCCAGCCGCATGTCTGGCCATCTCACAGTGATAGTAATCTTCGCGTCATGATCAGTCCCATGATCCCTCGCACTCCGCTAGTGTCTGAAGGGAAAGGCGCGTTCACGTTTTACCAGATCTGATAGTTCATATTTGGTATTGTTTTGTGTCTACGTCAATACGAACAGGCAAAAGATTCGAACGAATGATGAATCATTTAAAGGATTCTGAGTCAAATCTTTTATTAAAAATTTATATTGTTAAATAAGGTGCATTTTCAGATTAACCCTCTGCTGGAGGGTTTCATTCACTGTTACACACTGCATGGACAGTCATTTTCAAAATCCACAATAGGGGCTCTTTAAGTACAGTGTGAATTACAAAGGTGCTTGATTTGAAATGAATAGTGCTTTTAAAAAAGTATTTGAACCTCAAATCTGCTGTTTATGAAAGAGAGGGAACTCTGTATCTATCAGTTTTGAGAGCAATAAAATATCATTTTAATATATAACATCAGAATTGCGAGAGTCTGTAAACTCACAAGTCACAAATGTAAGAAATGCAGTCAGAATTGCAAGATTTTTACTCTTATTTCTCTGAATTTCACATTTATATCTGTCAACTCTGACGTAAATCTGAGTTCTACCTTGTAATTCAGCGTTTATATTTCACAATTGTCGTTGTTTCTTAATCGAGAGAAAATAAAGTCAGAGTTATGAAAAAAAGTCACAATTTTATGTATATTTTAAAAAAAAAAAGTGTACAGTAACAGGACATGATACAGATTTAAAACAAAATATAATCTTTAGGATAAAAATAATCCACCCAACACAACATTCATTATTGCTTATCATTTAATTTCTAATGCATCGACTGTTGTGGTTGTTTTATAAATCGCAGGTTCTGGGCCCTGAAGATTGCATGTATGCTGTGGGTCAGGTAAGTGTGCATGTAAAGAACATAAGAATTCTGAAACCATAGCAGAACATTTCTATTGTTTATACCGTCATGCTTTTGCACTTGTTGTTCAGTTGTTGATACTGCTGAAAGAAGCAGGTGCAACCTCAACATGTTACAAACACAAAAGGAAACAGCTGTGGAACATTTTGTCAACGGTTTTAAGTTAACATTCCATGTGCATAAAAATATAATGCTTCATTTGTGATCAGACTGAACGCACACTCACTAAATAAATGTACTTAACCTGCAGAACTGGCTTGATGAAATGTTTATTAAAAATGTGTGTTATGCTCAGGGAGCTCTGGCAGTGGAAGTCCGAGCTCAAGATAAAGACATTCTGGAAATGGTGTCCGTCCTGCATCATCCACACACAGTCCTACGCTGCATCTCAGAAAGAGCTTTCCTCAAACAGCTGGTGGGTTCACTTACTTACGCACACAAACTGAACTAACGTGAAACGTGGGTTATATATCTAATTGACCATATTACATGTAGTCCAGCACTGTTCATTCCCTTTTTCTGCATTCAGGAAGGAGGCTGCAGTGTACCTGTTGCTGTTCATACTGAAGTCAAAGGGTCTATGGTAAAACGACAAATATTACCATCAACGCTTATTAAAGCGATAGTTCACCCAAAACTGACAATCCTGTCATCGTTTGCTCGCTCTTTACTTGTTGCAAATCTGTTTGAGTTTCTTTGTTCTGTTGAACATGAAATAAGATATTTTGAAGAATGTTGAAAACAGATTGTCATCCATATAATTTTTTCCTGGGTGTCAAGATAACACTTCATATTAAGTCACAATCCAAATTATTAACTAACCATTAACTAAACTACTAATTAGCTTCTTATTAATAGTTAATAAGGTAGAAGTTGGGTTTAGGTTTTGGGTAGGATAAGAATAAGATTTAGGGATGCAGAATAAGATCAAACGTCATAAGTACTATCAAATTATTAAACTTAAACTATTAAAATGCACAATTACTGTGAGAAAAATCGGTTTAATTACAAGTAGTTTGGCATTTGGACAAGAATAAATACAAGAAAAATTTACTAGACATAATTTCAAGTGCAAGAATTTCATTGAGTTTGATTGCGCACAAAGGCAGCTTCTTGACATGCTTCTGACTTTGCTGAATGCGTGCGCCGGACTGGGTCCAATGTGATGTGTCATGTGATTTGCTTGTGTCCAGATGGAAAAACATTATAGGCTAATTTGCATTCCCAATATGCCAGATGATAAAAGTTATTGCATGTGAAAATAAAAAGACACGATTGAATATGTATTTTGGAATATAGAACAGGTTAAATATTTTATGTTTTGGGTGAACTATCCCTATACATGTCTATACAGCTGTGTTACTGATGTTTGTATAATCTAGATTTAAACGAGCTCTGCTTTCAGCTCTATCTGACTGGAGCTGTGTATAGTTTGGATGGAGCTGATTGTTTGAAGGACACCATGCAGACGTGTGTGGAATTGGACAACAAAGTAAGGGTCAAATACATGTACTGGCATTCTGATGTTTGGGTTCAGGATTTTTACTCAAAGAGAATGCAGTTCATTGATCTGTGACTTTCCGTTGCAAAAAAATTACTTGCGCAACATTTGTGTTTTGTTTTCTAGTACAAATATGTAAACATTCTTAAATCAAGATGCGTTTAGTTCAGCAAAAGGAGTTTTTAAACCTTGTTTACTGAAACTAATTATCAAAAATTAGGTGAGTTTAGAATCAGAATCAGAAAGAGCTTTATTGGCAGGTATGTTCACACATACGAGGAATTTGTTTTCGTGACAGAGCTTCTACAGTGCAACAGGATAACAGAGACAGGACAAAAAACAGATAATAAATATATTTTAAAAAAAATAGAAGTAAATAGTGAGTGCAAATATACAGATTGACAAGTGTATGTACATGTTTATTACTATATACAACGTTATATGTGCAGCTGTTATGTGCAAATTGGCATGTAAAGTGTGTTGTTAAATAAGTGTATATGTGTATAATAGTGTATGGCAAGTAGTGATGTTGGTTTCGCAATTGTTATCATCAAGTGTTCATGAGATGGATTGCCTGAGGGAAGAAACTGTTTCTGTGTCAGACTGTTCTGGTGCGCAGTGCTCTGTAGCGTCGACCAGAAGGTAAAAGTTCAAAGAGGCAGTGTGCTGGGTGTGAGGGGTCCAGAGTGATTTTGGCAGCCCTTCTGCTCGCTCTGGATAGGTACATGGTCTATTTTATTTTATGACTAAAACATGACATTTTATGACTAAAACATGTCAAAACTGCCAGTGGGCCAAGAATAACGAGTTATTTAAGCTGATGTAAGCATTAATTAAATAAATGTATGTTTAATTTTGATCTTCATATGTTACACCATTTTGCTGCTGATGGACATGTATATTTACTTTAGAAAATTTGTACCCAAAAAAAAAAACAAACCAAAAGTATTTTTTCTAATATTTATGGATTTATTTAATTATTTTATTATTATCATCATTTATTTTGTGTGTGGTGCAACATTTCCAAATTAATGAATTTTTCTGAGGTGAAAAAATATTACAAGAATGTTCATGAAATTAATTGAGCAGCTCATCTACACATTTATAAGAAATGTTTAATGAGCACTATTTGAGAATATTGTAATGATAAAAATGTAATAATATAAAATAATAATTATGCTTGTTTTCGTGAGCGTAATCAGCAGTTTTCAGAAATATTAAAACCTCTTACCAAACAGCAAACTTTTGGGCATCAATGTAAATGTAAAATTGCACAATGTAATATTTACAGTATTATAATCTCTTTTTAATGTTTTTTAGGTAAACAAAAGTGCACCGCACTCTGCAAATGTTGGAGTCACTGCCTGCAATATCTCATCATCAGCCCTCGAAGCTGCTGAGAAACTGGGGTTGGATCTGGCAAACGTTCTCCTTAATAAAGGAGCCAAAGACATTCTCACAACAGCCAGGAAACTAAATGATGCTCGATAGCTCTGGTGTTTCTGTTTTTTCATGTTGTACACTGGAATATTATTAGACCTAGTTATTTAGGGAATTTTGACATGCTGTTAACTTGGATCAACAGTCAATTCAACAATATCTGAATACTACCATGATTAGATGAATATGTGGTTTTTATCTATACCTCAGTGCCTTGCTTTAACAGAGACGCTACTTTTGGCAGGCTGTTCACACTGTTCTGACTGCCATTCTCGTCTCATGCACTGAGTTTTGTGTAAAAAAAAAAACCCTATGCTGCCTTTACAGCATAGGTCTCAAATTCAATTTCTGGAGGGTTTCAGCTTGGCAGTTTTGCTCCAACCCAATCAAACACAGCTGATCCAAATAATCAAGGTGTTGAAAATAGTCATGAATACCCTCATTAGTTGCATCAACTGTGTTTGATTAGGGTTGAAGCAAAACTGCAGAGCTGCAACCCTCCAGGAATTGAGTTTGAGACCTACGCTTTACAATACCTATGAACCTCATTAATACGAGGAAGTGAAAAAATGTCTACTTTTTAGATCTGAGCTTTTTTTCCATGTAGAATTTAATATCTTTCACGTTTACGTACAGAATTATACATTTGTAAGCATATGCCACATTTCCTTTAATCACAGGAAAAATATTCCTGTATTAAAGTACCGAGGTGCTAAGATTTCATGGGTGTTTGGGCACCACATAAGGTTTTTACTGGCAAAATGAGCGGTCTAAGTTCAAGTTAATATTTTATATTTATGTAGTAGGCTGTAAACTGCCTTCCAACTGTGTAATTGATCAGCTATTCTATAGCAATTACTTGACCAGCGACATTGTTTGGTCAAATCAACAATAGAATGTATCAAGAATAAAATATATCAACAAGCAGGTGGTTTTTTGTTGTTCATATTTAGGCTTACGCTGGAAAACAAGAGTCACGCAGTAGTTCACCCATACATAAAGGCTTTTTATATTATGAAAAATAGACCAACAGAAAGTAACTTCGTCTCACCTCGTGCTTATGAATGTTTACTAGTTTACAACATAACGTCAATTAGAAGAAATTGGAAAGGTTAGAAAAACAGTTCTTATGATTAAATGGAGGTTTATTTTCTTTTAAGAATTAAAGTTATATTCAGAAACTCTGATAACGAAAACACTTCTATTATACATGGTACTTAAGCTTAAACTCGGTTCAAGAAACACCAACATGATTTAAAAAGACTTAATTTAATATGCAGCTCAATAATACAATCTACACCACATTCAGACACATGGAAATTGCTCTTTTCAGATGAGTTGGGTGGCCCTTAAAAGGGCCTTTGGATGAATCAACTCAGTTCAACTTAATACTCTTGTGACTGGGAAGATTCCTTCTTTCCAGATTTGCCAGAGCTGGCCGCTGCCTGGCCGGTCTTCTTGGGTAGAAGCACAGCCTGGATGTTGGGCAGAACACCGCCCTGTGCGATGGTCACTCCGCCGAGCAGTTTGTTCAACTCCTCGTCGTTACGGACGGCCAATTGGAGATGGCGAGGGATGATGCGAGTCTTCTTATTGTCTCTTGCGGCGTTTCCCGCCAACTCCAGGATCTCAGCGGTCAGGTACTCCAGCACGGCGGCCAGGTACACGGGGGCACCGGCGCCCACTCGCTCAGCATAGTTGCCTTTACGCAGAAGACGGTGAACACGACCAACGGGGAACTGAAGACCAGCGCGGGAGCTGCGAGTCTTGGCCTTGGCGCGGGCTTTTCCTCCGGTTTTACCTCTTCCAGACATGTTGAATGAGTTACTTTTTTTACAGGGTGCAGTAGAAATCAGTGAAGTGGCTGTGGAGCAGCTGCAGTATTTAAGGACTGGTTGAACGGTCAAAGCATAGTCCCGCCCACAAGTTTGGTTGGTTGCGCGAGGGGAAGTACGGACCTGATTGGCTGTAGGAGGCGAAAGCAGAGCGGATGTAATCCTCATTGGCTTGAGCTTGCAGTGCATAAACAGCGCAAAGTAAAGAACCAATCAGAGTGCAACTGAATATGCGAGAGCTGATTGATTCGCATGGTTCGTCTGCGCTACTATTGGTCTTTCTTTAGGTCAATCACATTTCGGCGGTAAGTTCAAACCAATTGAACATATTCCCTCTGAATTTTAACACAGTTTGATGCAAAACCTTTTTTTAAAAGTCTAGTTTATCATGACGTATTATTTTAGATTAAATTCACTCACAGTAAATTTCTTTAAAATGCACTATAAATTTAATGATATTTTTTGTGATGTGACAATAAAAGTGATTTGATTCAGTGTGCATGTAAGAAATGCACCCTTTTGCTGGTTAATAATGGGAAAAAAGAAGGGATGAATGGTTTTTCAAAAATAATTTATTCAGAATAAATTAAACATCAAATGAACAACAATAATATAAAGCTCCGAATACCTCGGAAGGCCCAGCAGCAGCAGCGCCTTCACTTCAGATTGTTCGCTGTCATCATAACATTCTGGTCATACAACATTTTTCAGGCTTTATGCTCCAAAATGACAATAAAGCTCTGAGCCACTGATTCGTGACCTGCAATTCACTGTATAATTGTCAAGATGCTTTCCTGTAGTTATTATTTTGGTTAACCTGAACACCCAGTTGTCTTTATTATGAGTTCAGGTTATTTGGAAATAATAAAAGTCTGAGAGTTGCATTGATTTGTATGGGTAGTGTGGAAACCAAGCAAATTATCGTGCGTTTACTAAACGTCTAATAGACATAACGTAGACAGCTTGGCTAAAACAAGGCTAAACTTGGGCTGTCAGTGAAAATCTAATAGACGTCTAAGAATAGCCCAAAACCAGACCAGTCGTCAAATAGACAGATTAGATAGGCTTCTGTTTATTTGATGACTAGTCTAGTTTTGGTCTATTCTTAGACGTCTATTAGATTTTCACAGACAGCCCAAACTTAGCCTTGTTTTAGCCAAGAGGGCTATGTTTAGACATCTATTAGACATCATTTTTAAAAAACAAAAAAATGCTTGCTGGGAAGATACTGCGAGTGAGATTCTTAAAGGGACAGTTCGGCAAAAAGGAGATTTGATTGGTTTCAAACCGGTTTCGTGCAATACGAAGAGTTTAATGCAGATAAACAGCTTCAGATACCAGAGCATCTTTATTGTTCATGAAATGAAAATGAATGGTGACCACGGTGTGTAGGAAGTTTGAATATGAACTACTCCTATATTTTACCTTACATTACCAGAAAACAACAAAGCCTCCTGCTTAGTATTACAATAAAAATCTATCACTAATAAGATCTACTTTATGTATTTTGACGTGCAAAAGACCTTTATTGCAGCTAACTTTAAATGAACAGGAATAAACGCGGTTGTGTGTAACTGGGGCAGCGCCTGTTCGGTTTAAAAAGCCATCTCTGAAAAAAATAAAAGCGATGAAACTTATTATACCTTTTATATTAGCCCCTGAGGTTTCACGTGGACCCTGAAAATAGTACTTTCCCACTGCAGATCCAGCCTGATCTATCTCACGAGGTTGTAGATTTACAATAATTCCTGGAATAATTTATAAATATACACAAATGCGGTGTTTGACCTGTAGTGTGTCCCTTTGGTCAAACTAAGGGCTCATGTTTACAACCAAAACACACAGACGTAATTTAGTGCGATATGTCTACAGTAACTTATGGACGTTTCCGTTCCTTAAACGAACAGAAACATCGTTATAAAATATTATTGAAGCCACGATGAAAGTCAAATGTACCACTATTTGAAAACAGGGAATCCCATCCCTTGATCTAAATGCTATATATAGCAACAGCAAAACGAGAAAAAAAGCTCACAGCATGTCCTAGCATATCACGCTCTCCGGATACTCCTAATGAGCGCAGGAGAAACAAACCAGTGCCGAGAAACAGTAAACGATACACAAACATGATTAAAAACGACAGAAAGAGAGCTCCCCGGCATTGTAAACAATCAGAATAAGATCCAAAGTGCAAATGATGAAGTAAAATAAATAAGAAAAACGACACAGCGACAGATTGGAGGCATGAATAGTCATTGGTCTCTGTCGCCCCCTTGTGCTCAATAACCGCATCAAACTCCCATCCATTTTGGGGGTTTCCAGTTTGTTCGCCTGAAATCATCCACAAAAGCAACCTTTTGTCCGTTGTATCAAATAAATTAGATAAGCAATGCATCCATAGATTATAAATCCTTTTATTTTCCGCGTTTATTGGCGTTTCCATTAACGCCAAAGCAAGGCTGGCTTCAGTGTATATAGTGTGGTCAGAAGTATGATATAACCGTTTTAGGTTGTGCACAATCAATATATAACATAAATAACTTGTTCTGAAGAAACATAAAGCCAATTATTCCACATTGATTTGACTGGTGCCCGCACCGTGTCTCTTTCCTTCACTTTTCTTTCCCTCATTTCTCCTCTAGTTGTCTGTAGTGTTGGACCCGCCGTTGGCTGTACTTTTGCCCTTTGTCTTGGACGAGCGAAAGGAAAAGCGTTTGATGAGGCGACGAGAGAAACTTCCAGATTTCTTACGGCTGGTGGAGGAGCAGGAAGCTGTGGAGGAGTCATTGCCCAGGTTAGAGACGTCTTCGTGGGACTGACTGAAACTGGGGTCTTTCTCTCGGTTTTTCCTTCGGAAAAGCAGCTTAGTGCCACTGCGGAGGAAGCCCACTGAAAAAGATCATGCACGTACATAAACACACACGAGTAAATATATAACATATAATACACAATACAAGTCAAAGGTTTGGAAACCTTAAAGGGACAATTCATTCATTCATTTTCCTTCGGCTTAGTCCCTTTATTCATCAGGGGTCTCCACTGCAGAATGAACCGCCAACTTATCCAGCATATGGTTTACACAACGGATGCCCTTCCAGATGCAACCCATCACTGGGAAACACCCATACACTCTTATTCACACACATACACTACGGACAATTTAGCCTACCCAATTCACCTATAGTGCATGTCTTTGGACTTGTGGGGGGAAACCAGTGCACCTGGAGGAAACCCATGGGGAGAACATGCAAACTCACAGAAATGCCAACTGACCCAGCAGAGGCTTAAACCAGTGACCTTCTTGCTGTAAGGCGACAGCTGCACCCACCGCACCACTCTATGTCTTTGGACTGTGGGGGAAACCGGAGCACCCGGAGGAAACCCAAACAATCACGGGGAGAACATACAAACTCCACACAGTAATGCCAACTGGCGCAGCCTGGACTCGAACTAGCAACCTTCTTGCTGTGAGGCAACTGTGCTAACCACTGTGTCGCCAGGGACGATTCACCCCTCCAAAAAAAAATTCTTTACTTGCTACAAACCCCCCTTTTTTCTTTCTTTACTCTGTTGAACAAAAAAACTGATATTTTAAAGAAAGCTGAAAACATGTAACCATTGACTTCCACAGTATTTGTTTGTCCTCCTATGGAAGTCAATGGTTACATGTTTTCAACTTTCTTCTTCTGTGTTCAACAGAAGAAAGAAACTCAAAGGTTTAGAACCACTTGATTTTAATTAACAGTTAAGAACTGTTAAATGTTTCTGAAAGAAGTCTCTTTTGCTCACCAAGACGTGCACTTTTCAAAGTATTTGATCAAAAGTACTGCGAGTGCTATGAGTATATTTTAAGATGTAAATTGCTAATGGCAGACATTACCGTCACATTAACCATTAGAAATCATGAGCAGGGTCTTACATTGTATGGTTGAGACTGCATGTCTCAGCTTGCAGATGCAAGTCTGCATCCAGATACTATTAGAAATCATCACCATGTTAATTTGTTGTTCAAGAAATAGTTCTGATAATCAGTAATGAAAACAGATTCATTTTCTTGTGCAATCCATGATATAAAATCATTCAAAAGTACTAGTAAAAATACCTCAGGAAAACTTTAAGTAGATCAAAACTGACAGTAAAAGATTTTAATAATGTTGCAAAATATGTTGTTTCAAATAAATGCTGCTATTATGAACTTTTTAAAATGATTTGATGAATAGAAAGTAAACCGTAGTTTCCACAATAATATGGAGGAAAATATTTCCCATTGATAATAATACAAACCATTGTTAATAACACAGCACTTTAGCATTTTAATGATGCTAAAATTATTTTAAAAAAATGATGCTATAATTATTTAAAAAAATCAATTTTGTTGTATTTTTTATCAAATATATGCAATCTTGGTAAGTACAAGAGGTTTCCTTAAAAAATGGAGGACATACACTGCCAGTCAAAAGTTTGGGGTCAGTAGGATTTTTAAATGTTTTAAAATAAGCTTCTCCTGCTCATCAAGGCTGCATTTACTTCATCAAAAATAAAGTATAAATTGTAAAATTGTGAAATGTTATTGCACTGTAGAATAACTGTTCAAAAGTTGTTTATCATTTAATTTTTAATCATTTATTTCAGTGATTTTAATGATGAATTTTCAGCTTCGTTACTCCAGTCTTCAGAGTCACATGATCTTACAGAAATCACTCTAATAATAATAATAATAATAATAATAATAATAATAATAATTATTATTATTATTACTATTATTATTATTAATGGTAATAGTAAGAAAAGCAATAATGACTGGAGTAATAATTTAACCTGAAACTACATACAATAAGCAAGCAGTTATTTAAAATAAATAAATATTTAACAATTATCATAATTTTTTATATTAAATAAATGCCGCCTTGATGAACAGGATAATTTCTTTAAAAAGAAACATGAAAAAATGAAAATCTGACTCTAAACTTTTGACCAGTAGTGTATATAGGATGTATATTTGTCACCTTTGTGGTCTTTGAGGCTGCGTGTCTCCAGTGCGCCGGTTGATCCTGTCTCTGACTCCGCATCATCCACGGAGGGTCGCTCCGAGGCGTCAGACGGTGTGGTCTCGTCTGGCTCCTGGTGTGTGGATGCTCCGTGGTGGTTCGGGGCTCCACTGGGAGATTGAGCCCCCTGCAGGGCTGCGTCCATGGCTGCAGCGTAGCCCACTGATAAGGCTGAGTCATCCTCAGTAATGGGCACCTGTGGGAAGGACAGAAAATTAGTTAACATGTACATGTCCTGCAGGCACAGAAGAAAGACAACATCTCCACAGTGTGTTTGCAAAAGCGTCTCCACTGTCAGCCTTTCTGTGAACCCTGTTCCTACAGACAGTGAACTTGAAACTCTATAAATGCTTTGACATCCAAAGCGAGGATCTGCATGTTCTAATAACGTTATTCGAGACGGCTGTGCTTGCGATGACTTTTAGATTTACAAATGTTTAAAGGATTAGTTAAATGCAATGTTTAAGGTTATATATTTCAGGTGAAAAAAACGTAAAAACATTTTTTTTTACCTTGAAGTTATTACAACACTTCACCAGTTATAGTGGGCAAAATAAGTATTGAACACGTTATGTTTTTTTCCTGGGAATAGTATTTCTAAAGAGGCTGTTGACATGGGATTGAACCAGATTTTGGTTAAAATCCAAGCAATACAAACATAAACATACAACAAAACAATAAGAATCAGAAAAAATTGTTGTGTAATAACAATGAAATGACACAAGGAGAAGGTACTGAACTATTGAACTGCATTTTATACTTTATATAAAAGGCTTTTTTAATTATGGCAGCTTAAAGACACCTCTCATATGGAGAATGAAGTCAAGTGAATTGCTCAGGTGTGAGTTCTTCACAGACTTCAACAGAGCATAAAAATCTTAACGTTTCTGTGGGTCTCGTCTATCAAATCTGATCTTTATTTTGTATTAACGCTTGGATTCAAGTCAGGTGATTGGCTGGGTCATTCTACAGCTTGATTTTCTTTCTCTGAAAGCATTCGAGTGTTTCCTTGGCTGTGTTTTGGATCATTGTCTTGTCTTGTATGTCCACTCTGGTTTCATCTTCATCATCCTTCTAATGTGGATGTTGGAATGAAGCTGCTGATATTAATTTACAATGACGAGGGGCAGAGAGTTGTTGAAGAACTACTAAGAGATTTCAGCAGCTGTCTGAGCTTTCACTGCCTTTTTACACCTCCCTTTTTTCATGTTCATTACTTTTTTCCCTGTGTCTTTTCTTTTTAATAAAGATAACTTCATTTGTAAACTAATTAGATTTGTTTTCTTTGCATATAATCAATTATTTGGTTGTTACCAACATCTGGGAAAAAATTCAAGTCAATGGCATGTTTAGAAATATGTTTTCTGAGAAAAATGGTGACATGTTCAATACTTATTTTCCCTGCTGTAATTACATTAAGATCTGCAAACACTTTGTGTTACAAGTATTCTTATAATCTGAACACTGGATGATGTAAGCTTCAAAATTCTTGTTTCTTTTTCTTACATGCAGTGTTGCCAGATGTAGCTGACTGATTCCAGCCCAAAAACTGTCGAAAAACCGCTAAAAACCAAAAAGCGCCGCCCAACAATCAGTAGACTAACGTTTCTACACTGTTTTAAGCGTTTGTATGCGAAGAACGGGGGCTATGGCATCTCTTTGGGAGATCAAAACAGGTTTATAAGGGCAGACCGGGGCTGGCAGGAACGCCGTTGCAAAACCGCCCAAATTTTCACTACCCACCTATTTCTTTTTAACCCAAAAAAATACATTCAAAACCGCCCAATCTGGCAACACTGCTTACATGTTAGATCTCTCCATTATTCAGAAAATAATACAAAAATCCAGAAAATAAAAAAGTCAAAATACAGATTAAATTTTGCAACTTTTTGTAGAATAAAATGTATATTTTCAAGCAAATTATGCATTAACATATCGTTCTATAAAAAGCTTAATAGATGAATACAACTGTTAAATCCTGCTGAATTGGTCATATATGGCATATATAGTGCAGAAGAAAAATAGTCTGTAGAAAATCGCATTGTAAATCGATTCTATAAATACAAAGAAACACATTTTAATTTAGAAGCTTTCTTTACATTTGATTAAAAAACAAAACATTTTTAAAAAAAATCTTTTTTGGTTTGTTTTTGCCTGTGGAGTTTCTTCTTATCTTTTACAACACTGTTAGAGATACATCCGTGTCAATTTCCTTGCTAAAATGCGTCCCGATGACTGTTACATCAACATTGTGAGAGGAAAAGCGATGGCTTAACAAACAGATTACCCTGGGGGAGCTTTAAAAAGACTGTTCTTGTGATCGTTTCCCTAGACGATTATCTCACTGTAACCAAGATGTTTTTACGAAATGTCTATTTGCATGATGTTTGGGCTCTGACCTTTGACACCCCAGATATGATGAGAGTGCTGCGTTTGGTTGGCGTCTTCTTGGGTACCTTACTGGCAGACTCTGTCAGCTGTCGAATGGCTGTTTCTGCTACGGGATCCAGCCCATTGGGGAGAGTGCCTTCTGCTTGGAAATAACACAGAGATACAAACACATCAGGATACTTTCCTGAAGTTCACTCAAATGATACTGTAAAAACAATAATATAACAATACAAATATTTCATGTCATTTTCTTTATAATTTTCTAAAAATTATATTTATTTCTCATTACAAAACTGAATTTCAGCAGTCATTATTCCAGTTATCAATATCACATCATCCTCCAGAAATCATTCTAATATGCAGATTTAGTGTTCAAGAAACATATTGTATTATTTCTTAATAATGTTAGAATTCTTTACCAGATAATTCATTAGGGCTGCATAATATATCGTTTCAGTATCGGTATCGCAATGTGATCATTCGCAATAGTCACATCGCAGGATCTGCAATGTTGAGTCTGGATTATAATTTATCATTTACATGTGAGCATCCAGGCCTAAGAAATTGTATAATTTGTAACTTTAATCACTATTAGTCTTATTGAATTATTTATAAAACAAAGACAGTCTTATTTTAAATTTGCTTTATTCCATTAATGTATACTTTAAATACTGTTGGACTCCTCTGAAAACGATAAAACTCTATTTCAGTTTTTTTCTTTATTGCATTTTTCTATGATAGACTGTTTATTATATACTATGCAGATGCACTTCTTTACAGAACCATATTAATTAACTTAAAAATGATAAATTCTCTCCAAATAAGTATATTCTAGTCATCAGGTTAGATTGTATTCATATTGTAATATACATCACAAAAAAACTAAATGTTGTAATGTCAGATTTTTCCAATAACGTGCAGCCCTATTTCAATCAACAGCACTTTTTGTTACAGATAATACTGTAATATTACCAATAGGTTTACTGTCATTTTAGACCAATTTAATGCATCTTCAACTAATAAAGTCAACAATTCCATTCAAGTCAGTCTGGCAGAACCCAAACTTTTGAATAATAGCATTGAGTTGAATGTGTCTCTCACTGCTGGGGGTGCCACTGCCGCTGGGGCTCTGCAAGCTGTTGGTGAGCACAGTGGGAGGCTTTTCAGTCACCTCCACCTTTGAGGGAGATCTAGACGGAGATTCGCCTGCAGTTTCAGAGGAAAAAACAGCATTGGGTGAACCTCCAAGTCTGGATGATGCAAACGGAACGACATGTGTGTTTGCTCTGAGTGTTTCTATGTCAAGCTTTACCTAGTTTTCGGTCCAGTTTTAGTCGTGACTGTATGGTGGTTACAGTGGTGACGATGGTGCCATCGGGCATGATAGTGCGGTCCACGTCCACCTTTTTAGAGGGCGTGACAGAGGAACGCAGAGGTGTGGCGTTCTGACATACGCGAAGATCACCAGACTCCACATACACCAGCTACAGAGATACAAATATCAGTATTAATATATATATATTATTTTATATTATATATTATAGTATTAAGATATTAGTATTAATTACAGGGTTTCTACAGGTCTCACCAAGTCTTTGGTGAGTTTTTAAGACCATTATGAATCAATTTTTAGACTTATACAGGGCAAAACGCTAAAGAAATTTTTCTAATGGCCAGTGGAAAAGACTTTTACTTGCCCCATTACAATAAAAATTTTGTTATTTCTTAACCACATTTTAAATGTTTCAAAACAAGCAACAGTTTCAGTTTTAGGCCCTTTACTGTTTACAATATACATGCTACCCCTGGGAGACATTATTAGAAGACATGGGATCAGCTTTCACTGCTATGCAGATGATACTCAATTATATATTTCAACTAAACCTGACGAGACGTCTAATCTGTCCAAGCTAACTGAGTGTATTAAAGATGTTAAAGACTGGATGACCAACAATTATCTTCTCTTAAACTCAGACAAAACAGAATTATTACTTATTGGGCCTAAATCCTGTACACAGCAGATCTCACAACTCGATCTACAATTAGAGGGATACAAAGTTAGCGTTAGTTCTACTATAAAAGATCTGGGTGTCATATTAGACAGCAATTTAACTTTTAAAAATCATATTTCCCATGTCACAAAAACTGCTTTCTTTCATCTGAGAAATATAGCTAAGTTACGAAGTATGCTATCCATCTCAGATGCAGAAAAGCTAGTCCATGCTTTTATGACTTCTAGGCTGGACTACTGTAATGCTCTGTTTGCTGGCTGCCCAGCATCCTCTATTAACAAACTTCAATTAGTACAAAATGCAGCTGCCAGAGTTCTAACCAGGTCTAGAAAATTTGATCACATCACCCCAATTTTATCCTCCTTACACTGGCTGCCTGTTAAGTTTCGTATTGAATTTAAAATATTGCTTCTTGCATATAAAGCTCTAAATAATCTAGCTCCTGCTTATCTAACCAATCTTCTGTCTCGCTACAATCCAACTCGCTCTTTAAGATCTCAAAACTCAGGACTTCTGGTAGTACCTAGAATAGCAAAGTCGAGTAAAGGAGGTCGAGCCTTCTCATTTATAGCTCCTAAACTCTGGAATAGCCTTCCTGATAACGTCCGAGGCTCAGACACACTCTCCCAATTCAAAACTAGATTAAAGACCTATCTGTTCAGTAAAGCATACACTTAGTGCACCACTTACGGGGCTTCCACACAGGTTATGCATCTTGCTGATATACACTGTGAACATCAGCTACGCTAATTATTTTCTTTATTCTCCATTTCCACCTGGGGATACTCTTCCCGAGGCCCTCAGACTATGCAGAGTCACTGATTCGATCCAAGACCAACGACGAGATGATCCCAAGGTTTCCATATCCTGGACCTGGCCGAATCCTGAACAACTACTGCGATGGTCATGGAAGAGTGGAGAACATGAGACTGTTTCCTATGACGCCCCAGAGACAGACGAGTCTTCGCTGAGGCCAGCTTCCAGCCTCCGCCACTGAGACTGCAGCTCTGCACAAGACGTTTGGCCAGCGGAGAAATTAAAATGGTCGTGCCCAACTGAGCCTGGTTTCTCTCAAGGTTTTTTTTCTTCACTTCCGCCTTTAGTGAAGTTTTTTTTCCCTCTCCGCTGTCGCCACTGGCTTGCATGGTTCAGGATCTGTAGAGCCGCGCATCGTTGGATTTGCTCTTCAGTGTTTGGACTCTCAATAGTGATTATTAAACCACACTGAACTGAGCTAAACTGAACTGAACTTAAACACTACAAACTTAACTACACTGTTCCTATTTACTGTGACCTTTTATGTGAAGCTGCTTTGACACAATCTACATTGTATAAGCGCTATACAAATAAAGGTGAATTGAATTGAATTGAAGCAACCTCTAGTTATATACATTTTTTTCAGCATAACTTTTGTTTAAAAAACTTCTTTAAATGTTTTTTTAGATGGAGTGTTGGTTGTAACAGTTGTGTAGCTTTACATGGACAAAGGAAAATTAAGAACTGTATAAAATGATTTCAAGAGTTCCCACTTAGATATGCTTGGCGTTAATAGCAAGTTTGGCATGCTGTCCCGGGAGAGGACCCTGAGCTCGGAGATAATTGAGCCCAAGGCTCCTGCCTGGTCAATAAGTATATAAAGGGGCTTCGAGATCAGGTAGGTCTCGAGAACTCCCCTTAGAAAAGAAAGGAAGAGGAGGAGATGGGGTGGAAGGGGGGATTCTTCCAAAACAAAGATGAGGCAGTAGGGTAAAATCTGTCTATTTATTGTAAGCTTGGATCAATCTAATTAGATTATTACCGATTACGGATGAGAAACCAGTCATGCTCAATCATATCACGTGCTCCTCTTGAAATTAGTTTGTGAAACTTCACTTCAGACCTACAACACTATATTGCAGTGAATTTAAGTTAAAAATGATGTTTTTGAAATTTAAGACCTTTTAAGACTCTGCAGACATCCTGTATTTATGTTTATTGGCATATCAGCTTAGCAGATACATTTCTAAAATGTAACAGCATGATATCATGAATAGACAAAAACAGACCAAATGATTAAGAACAAAATGGCTTTCAACTTTATCAAAAGATTTAATATTAATTAATATTATTATTCATTCATTTAACTTTCTAAAAACTCTTTAAATGTGACCACTGATGTATGGCTTGTTAGAATAGACCAATATTTGACCGAGACACAACATTTTGAAAAATTGGAATCTGAAGATTCAGAAAAATCTAAATAGAGTTGAATAGAGAATAGAGTTGTCCAAATTAAAATTCTTAGCAATGCATACTACTTTTCAAAAATTAGGTTTTGAAATGAAGAGTTCAGATGCAAAATCCTACAAGTGCCATCTAAATTTTTCTTCTAAAATGTGACTTTTGTGTGTAGGAACAGTAATTTTACTTTTATGGCAGTAAACAGGTTTGTTTTATTGCCCTTAAAGTGAAATAACTGAACATAAACATAGAAGACAGAGAAAACTATTTCAGATAGCACCATATAACTCAGATAGCAATATAACTCTTCATATATTTACAGTAGGAAATTACCAAAATGTAAATGGAACATGACCTTTACTTAATATTGTAATGATTTTTGGAATAAAAGAAAAATAGATCATTTTGACTCTTGCAACTTAAGACTTAAGTTTTGTGGCTAATATTTTAAAGGTTTTTCCAGGTCAATAAGCAGTCGTAAGTGAGCACCGCCTTGCTGTACCATCACAGAGAGGCTATAATTCGTTTTCTAAAATCGGGATCTTCCCATTCCCACACAGACTGTTGATTCATTTGTATTATTCAACAATCAAAAAACCATCTCATCTGCAATCACCTAAACTCCCTGTGAACAAAACCTGGAACCCCTCTTCTCCCCCCCACCACACCACATGACAACCTCAAAACATTATGCAATTCTGAGTGTACTTTATATAGGTGAGTGGTTTTGACAAACCACCTGTAGAAACACACTCTCTATTAAAAACACTCACCTCTCCTAACTCTAGCACTTTATTATCAGAGCGCTAACAGTTCCTTTGTATAATTAGCACTTATTGTGTATATTATTTTTGTTGTAAGTTGCTTTGGACAAAAGCGTCTGCTAAATGACTAAATGTAAATAAGCACTTATTAAAAAGTTTGTTTTAATAACAAAAAAAATCAGGCAGTCCAAGTTTTACAGACATGTTGCATAAATAATATTGACATTTTAGTCCTTTTAATATTTAACTATCTAACATCAAATCATAAGCTTAATTCACACTCTCATTTTAGAAGGAAATCTATGAGTATTGATGTAGAATTAGGGTTAGTTGAGCCCATATGTGCTAGATGCCCATATGTGCTATTCTGAGCTGAATTTGCCTGTGAGTTTACAAACATAAAGATTTATGAAGTATCCTTTTGTACCAATAAGATAATGTTGGTAACAAGTAAAGTGTGAAATAAAGCGCTAAGTTAAATAAAGAAATAATTCAGTTATCTAGTTAATCAGAGACAAGGTGAGCGTTCAGTTCACAAGGCAGACCACTGTAATAAGATATGTTTTCTATTAAATTATTCACATTGACATTTAGAACAGGGACTTATCGGAGTGTTTGGAAAAGTGAACACAAGACTGGCGGAAGCCCTAAGCATTAGCACTAGTACAACACTGTATTATAATGGAAAGAAACCTATACATATGTATGCTTAAGACATGCAAATCATAGTGGCCAATTAATCAAGTTAAAGCTATTATATAGCCATTCTAAATATAACCATTCATATACAGAATTGGTAACACTTTATTTTGATGGTCCATTTCAGTACTAGTAGACTGTCTGCTTAATATCTTTTTACTGACTATTAGAAACTTTGCAAGTACATGTCAACTTACACTAACCCTAACCCCAACCTAACAGTCTACTTATAATCTAATGAGAATTAGTTGGCATGTAGATGCAATGTAACTTAAATTTGACAAACCGGACCATCAAAATAAAGTCAAGCAAGCACGAAATTAGAGATGTGTGGTTGTACTGCATTTACACACACTGCTGGTTTTAGATAGAGTTAATTTTTCTTATATCTTATGTTTGTATTCATTTTCCCATTTCGAATACTGTTAAATATAAGGGATTTGTTGTTGAGTGAGGGGAAGTAAATGCAAGTTTATAATGTTTGTAACTGCTTTGTTCTGTTCCAGTTTATTTTACATACATTTATTAAATTCTAAAATAATTTGCACATACAGACACCACCATTTAAAATTTGAATGTTTAAATAAATTTGAGTTTAAATATTCTCTAAAAGAACAGAAATTCTTCCAATATAGAAACAATTTAATATTATTAATGGCTTCACGGTCACACAGAAGAAGTTTTGAATTTTAAAATATAAACCCATACTGCATACATACTTTTGAATGGTAGTGCTTTTGTTTGTGGTAAAAAAATCTATTTGAACTCTATTCTATAACTTTTAAACGACATTTTAAAACCTATTAATATAAATACTGTGCAGAAGAGACTTTATTTAAAAATGTAAGAAAATCTTACAAACCCCAAATGTCTCACCTCTAATGATACGATAGCAGTAGGAGCCAAACCATGACCTGGAGCAATGGACAGTTTATGTTGTCCATTAGGAATTCTCTTAGAGAGATCCAATGCCAAAGAAGCATGACCAGGTAGAAACTCTACCAAATGGGAAAAAGAAACAAAATCACTTGTTTAAAAAAATCTGGCAAATGCTTTAAACAACAAAGAATAAATAGAGAAAAGTTAGAGAAAGAAAATAGAGAAAAAAAACTTCTTTTCTTTCTTTGAAAGAAAAATCATTCAAGTTTGCTTATATAATTCTGAGTGAGAGCACTGAAAAGTTACTTACGTTCCCCTTTGCTGTTTTTCTCCACAAGTCTTACTTTGAGTTCTTTGGTGTCTGGTCCTACATCCCTACATAGATAACAACAGACTTTGAGTAATCACATGTAAATAAACAAGAAAAAAGTTTGGGTGCTGATCAGGGTGCCAATTTAAGCGCAAAATTCCTCTAGTGCACTAAAATGTTCACTCTCTGAAAAGTCCCACAATGAGACTTTTTTCAGACACTGTTGTCTTTTTATATTTAACCGTAAATGAACATAGCCTAGCAAATGATTGTAAAGATTAATTGTTAAAATGTTACTGGTATATCAATCAAAATATTTGTCAATAATGTACTTTTAAAGCTTTATTAAATGATTCTGTGAAAAATATAACTTGTGCTGTTATTCTTTAATTCCTCATCACTTTTCTTTAGAAGTGTCCGAATTTGATTCCTACTTAAAACCTACTGATTAATCACCTAGAATGACATTTTTCTGTCATTAAAAAGCTGTCTAGTCTAATAACTGGGTTTTAGATAATGAAATGGCTGTATTCTTTGAATATTGTGGTAGACTAATATCCCCTTTGGCCCCACAGGAGCAATAATCTCTATGAAATGAGAATTTAATCGGCCATTCCGGTAACTGGCATCGCAGGAAGCAGCGATGTGTTGGGAATGGTTGTAATTAAATGTGCTAAATAGCTCTTTGTTTCTTTGGGAGTTGCCTGCATTTATTCAGAGAGCCATTGGAGGAGCCGTTCGCAGCTTCACACCTTCATTCATGACAGAAGGGCTGCCATCATAAAGCAGACTCTGATGAACACACTCCATTGTGTCAAACTGAGCCGGTGCAGTTGACCTTTAAAATGGAAGGTGTTAGAAAATCCCATTGGATTATCAGTGAAGTCCTGCAGCACAGAGTTAAATAATAACGAATAAAAATGACCTCGTGAAATAAAACATGCCATTATGAGAAACATTTGCTTGTAATCTTCCAAACATCCAACATGTCAACACCTCAATCAGAAGGTTTGGTTAGTTTCAATCTTGATGTTGATCTGTATCTGTGTTTACAGTCACGTAATGGCAGACTGGCGTGCTTACAGTGTGAAGTCGTCAGTCCAGTGCAGGGCTGCTCCAGAACTAGGGGAAGGAGTGAGGAAGCCGGTTCTCCGTTCAATGGAAGGAGTGTCCAAGCTCAGCACGCAACAAAGCTCTCCTACATGAGACTGACATCCTGGAAGAGAAAACCCTTATGAAAACACTTCCTTCTTCAAGTACTGCTCAGATCTGGAGTACACACTCAAAAAATATATTTGCTGCTTGTTCAAACTATATTGTAATTTGAAATTAGCTGAAAGAAAAGAAATCTTGAGGTTTATTTTCTGATAATGTAATTGTTTTATGTTTAATCCACTTAAATTTGTTAAATCAATTACAGTAACCTAATCAATTTGTGTTGGGACAACATAAAGGAATTGTGAGGAACCTACAAGAATTTTTTACAGTGTATGTGGAATGTCTGTATTTTAGAATAAGGCAAGAAGTCACATTCTGGGATCAAGTTAAATTGACAGAAATGATTAAATGTTTGTGAATATGAAGCATATTAAATGCAAGGTGTCTGCCATGGGTTTCAAAAAATCTGAGAAATAAAACGTCAAAATATGGGTGAAATAGCATTCCATCATCATCATAATAATAATAATAATAATAATAATAATAATAATAATAATAATAGTAATAATAATAATAATAATAATAATAATAATAATAATAATTCCTTTTATACCAGTTATGATATGGGAATAGTTAGGAGGCCATTATGGCCAGAGGGGAAATTTGGCCAGGATGCCGGGATTAAATCCCTACTCTTTTTCCTAGGACATCCTAAGATTTTTAACAACCATAGAGAGTCAGGACCTCGATTTAACGTCTCACCCAAAAGACAGATTCAGCATAATAAAGTCTTTCGAATGAGACGTTAAACCGAGGTCCTGACTCTCTATGGTCGTGAAAATCTCAGGATGTCATTTGAAAAAAAAGAGTAAGGGTGTGACCCTGGAATGCTGGCCAAATTTGCCCACTGGCCTCTGTCTATCATGGCCTCCTAACCATCCCCATATCATAATTGGCTTCATCATTCTGTCTCCTCTCCACCAATCAGCTGGTGTGTGATGTGCGGGCTGGCGCAATACGGCTGCCATCGCAGCATCAAGGTGGATGCTGCACATTGGTGGTAGATGAGGTGATTCCCCCCAAAAAAGTGTAAAGAGCTTTGAGTGTCCAGAAAAATGCTATGTAAATGTAAGGAATTATTAATTATTATTAATGGATATTTAAAAAATTAAACAAATTACTTGTTCTAACAATACAATACAATATTTATGTATAAAGCACATTTAAAAACAACCAAAGTTGACCAAAGTGCTGTACATAGGCGTACTAACCTGTAGTTTATTATATAATAAGCGACTCTATATAATATGCTGTATAATATAGTAAATGCTAGACTTTTTCTTGCTGACAACAGTGTAAACCCTAGTGGTTTGAAGGATTGCTGCAAAGTGTAAAGATTTAAAAATGAAAACGAATGAATATTTTGGAGCTGAACAGCACTGATCTTTAAATAGAGTCTTTTATTCTATCATCAAATGATTCTATTTATAAATACGCCTGGCAAAACGTCTTGGCATATAAGCTATTGTTTCACTGAATGACATTTTAGTGGGTGTCCTCAGTAAAGAGCATGAAAAACAAAGATTCATAACTGTGCAAATGCCATGAGAGTCACGTTTTGTCTGGTTAAAATTATTTATATATTGAGTAGTTCAATTTGAGGGACCTTGCTTACTGTGTCTCTCTTTGATATAAAAAATATTGGTCTAATGAATGTGAATTGGATCCAACCCATGTTCAATGAAAGCAATGTGATGAAGTGACAAAAATCGCAGGACTCCAGACTGCGACTACACATTACCAGAGGTCACACTTGCGCAAATATCAATTTACCCAACAGCTAGTATTGACATTCTCTTTCATACCAGATATATAAAGTAAAATGTGCCAAAAGCAAAACAAAATAGCACTACTTAGTGTGCCACATGGACTTGGTACACTTAGAGAATGAGTTTTTACTATGTGATGTATATTGATGTGGCGCACAGTTCAAGTAGAATGTAAGTAGTGTAAGATAAGGTGAGAAAGTTATTTTAGCAACCACAAATGTCTCCGGAAATCAAACTAGTCAATTTAAAAATAGATCAGACGTGTCTTTCTCAACAGCATAATCCAAAAAAAAAATGCTGAAACACTGTAAAAATGATACAGTTATGCCTTGTTTTCATTAAGAAGTATTGTTCAGTACAGTACAGTACACCCTGGCCAGACTTGTGTTTCCACTGCCAATGGTACACTTACAAAAGAAATTTGTATGAGCCATTCACATATGGGGTTTTTTGCACACTCAAGTTAATTTTTTCAGATGTAGATAAATGGCGAGAGGAAGCAGCATGACTTGAGCTTTGATTGAACATGGTTTATTGCTGCGTGCCATCATTGTATTAGTATGGTGTCGTGTTTGGGCTGTGTACTTAAAAATGATGCACAAAATTAAATTGACTATTGACTAAATCAACCAGTATCAACCCACAAAATATTGATCCTAAATAAATTAATATGAAACCAGTCGAATTAAATACAAATTCCTTTTTACCAATTAGTCAACTAGACATTCAGGCCCTGTTTACACTAATACATTTTAGTTTTAAAACACATAAGTTTTTCTTTGGTTATGCCTTCTGTCCACACTACACCAGAGTTTTCGAGAGCCGAAAACGGAGCTTTATTGAAAACGCTGAAGAGGCCGTTTTAGTTGCTGCTGCTCCGTGTTAGTGGGGATGGGGGAAAACTGAGACATCTGAAAACGGAGGCGGGGCTGCAGACATTCATCTGATTGGGGCTTTTCCCTCAATAGCAAGTAGGCTACACAAAGTTCAGTTTTGCTTTCCTTGTAAGTTGAGACTCCGCAAGTTTGTTATGAAAAACAAACTACTGAGGACACATCGGGTAAATCTTCAAAAGAAACAGTGTAAATTATAACGTCATTCGCATCACCCTGGCTATGTTGTTTCGCCCTCCTAACAATGAAATGTAAACAGCATATAAGGAACTGCCTATTTTCATTTTAATAATAACATCTTTACAGATACCAAAAATATTGAGGCTTTGTGTAGCTACATATTTATATGACCGTCATCTTCACTGTAACAGAGCCTACAACATAACTGCCTCTTTCTTTAAAAAATATAAAAACATACCCTGTCTCTTTTGCTGAATATCAGTTTTAATAGTCAATAATGGCAATTATAAATGTATAACGTACAATAAGTTTATACAATATAGGAAGTAAAGGCAATTAATCAGTCCAATGTGCAGAATCAGTGTACGTGGTTGCATAAATTAATATATTAACTTATCTTTGTGCTCAGCCAAAACACGTTACCTGAGAACAAATAATCGATTCAAAAGACCAAAGTGTCGTTAGAGACACAAGATGAATTAAATATTATATTTAACAACTATAGTGAGATGAGATCCAGCGTTATATCCTTGATGAACTGTCCGACGTGCGCTGCTCTCACCTGGGGAGGTGTGCTCAAAGCATCCGCTGGCTGCCTGGAGCTCAGACCTCTGCATACACTGAAGCATTACAGAGTGTGTGTGGTCAAGTGATGTGCATTTTCAGCGGTGTAGTGTGCACGGAGAGCATTTCAGAAATGCTAGATGAAACGCCAGTATGGATGTGGATTGTTTTCATTCTAAAACGCTGTTTTAAAACTAAAACGTATTAAGTGTAAGCAGTGCCCCAGACAAATAGTTGAATATTCAATATGTAGAGTCATTTAATTTGAACAGACATCCCATTTGTGACAAAATTGCATACCTTTTTTGACATTGCTTGCTCTGAGTTGGTGCACCAAAATCCGCCTGCCAGGTGTGCTCTGAGATGGAGAGTTAAGACCACCAATCTGCTTTTCCTTGGGAAACTACAATAGCAAAGAATGTGAACGTTTCAATGAACACCAAAGGCATATTTATTTCCATCTCCTTTGTAATAAGTCAAACACACCAAAATCAAAACACACAGCATTGTCCCATTACTCAGTAGAGCTTTAAATGCTCGCCACACTGACCCACTGCACGGTCATAACCCCTACTGTGTGATATAGCAATCGATACTGGTATTTTTACCGCAGGGCTTGATACACAGGCTCTCAGGTTGAGGATCATGGCAGGGTGCGTTGTGTACAGCGTGTCCTCCACCAGAGCAGCAATCATATCGCTGTCCACCTCCACATCAGAGCCCTCAAGACAAAAACAGACTTAACTTTATTTGCATAGCTCAAAAAAGTAGTTCCGTTTGGTGGCATTTTTACAAACCACAAGATGACAAGCTGAAAGGGAACATGATCTATGTGCCCAAAATGACTCCCTCACCTCCTTCTGGGCTCTTTGGCGTGATGTTACGGTTAAAGAGAGATGAGGTTGCTTGGAAAAAGTCCAGGACACCAAGAGACCCTCTTCCTCCACTTCCTCAAGACAGACCTGCAACTACACAAGCCCCACACAGAACGTCTGAACTCCTATTTCACAGTGAATTTGCAAAAGTAATATATTCATCAAAGGCTGCTCCATTTTTTACAACCCTGAGATGAAACATTAAGCTGCGACTCTGCGCATCAAGTGGTGTCATTTGTTTGAGATGAGTATCGCATGCAATATTCATAGCCACTAAACCTCACGATCTACATTAAGCTATCGAGATGAGAGAAAAAAAAATGGGCAGACTGAGAAGCTCCTTCATGTGAACAGTGGCAGAGGAGATGTCACACTAATGAAAGCTGAGTGTGCAGCTATGCAGACTGATGCAAACTTGCGGATGCAAATCCCTTTCATTTGTATTTTACCTGGGCCTGCATGGGATCCATCGTGATCTGGTAGGTATCCATGGAAACGGCAGCAGGTGACTGCTGAGTGACAGTCACAGGGAACGACACGGTGTCGACAGAACAATTGCACTGCAGGACCTGACAAATGAATACACAACATGGTATCTTTTAAGAAAAGTACCCAAAAGACACTTCAATTCTGTTTCATATATATTGAATGTTGTCCGATAGGATGGTCACATCTGAGTGTGTGAAAGCATTCATAAAATTTAATGCACACGTAATATCTGAGCTAATCTATGAACAATTCTGTCAAACAGGGATGCAACGATTATAGATTTTGGTTGTATGATTATAGTCTGAGGAATAATCACGGTTTCAGGGTTATCACGATTATAGATTTTGTTGTATGATTATAGTCTGAGGTTTCAGGGTTATCACGATTATTATGCATTTATTAATTCAAAACACTACTAGTTTAGAAAATTATATTTTAAAGTGTTAGTTATTGCTGCTCAGTAACCAATTAATACAGCACAAAATAATAAGAAAATTAGATATTAATTTAGATTAGTTTTAGTAAAAACATGCACTCGTTTTCCAAATTAATTGAAATATATATATAAAGGGCACATGTAGGACCTGTGTTTCCTTTACAGATATTATTGAGAACATTCCACATTCTATTATAAAATATAAAATCACTTACAAAAGCTAACACCTATTGTAATATCATATATAAATTGTATGAATAAATAAATAATGAGGCTATTTATTAAGAAATGAAATTTCATATTTTACTAGGAAATTTTAAAAATCCTACTTTAATAATAATAATATTAATGATGATGATGATTATTATTATTAAGTAGGATATTGTTTTTTTTTTTTTTTTTTTTTTAAGTCTACTTTTACAATTTGACATGCAAACCACTGCAGAAATGTTCTAACCAACTGGACAGGCCCATGTCATATACAGTACAGATATTTCATAAATAACCTACTATAAATTAAAAGAATTAACCTATGCTATATTTTTGTTTTCACAAGCTTTGGAGACGTAACGTAAATTCCACTTTTAAATAATAGGTCACCTATAGCTTTCGTCATGAGCCACGGCTGTGTTCAAAATGACATCAATGTTTTCAAAATGCACTGCGAAGAGTGTGCAATTGTAAACATGAAGATCGCTAAAACTGAACTGTAAAAATACTTTGAAAGCAAATTACATGTAAGAGAGATGACTCTGCTTTTTTTATCTTTCCAAGTTTAAATGTTCTAAATGAATAGGGCATAGGGGGGATAACTAGGTATAGAACACAGCCAGGAACTATGTTTCAAACTACAGCTCCAGACGTGTAGTTGCAAGAATACAAGTTTCTGACGCAGTTTGCGAATGCTTGTTGAAACGGTGGATTTGGGAAACGGCAAATCAACGAACTGTTTGTAACGACAGAACTTGCAACCTTAGTTGATGGTTTTCGGAAATGCACCCCTGGATGGCTGAAGCACATTTATATATAAATTGTTATTACTCTAATTATATGTACAATACAATACAAAACAAAAACAGTAATATTTGAAACACAATTTTAATTTAATGATATTATAATATATTTGGTACTATTTCTATTATGTTATCGATTTTGGAATCAGTTGTGCTGCTTAATATTATTGTAGAAACTGTGAAAATGTTTTGTACAGGGTTTACTAATAAGAACTGAATTATTAGAACTTAGTGGTTGATCAATTGACCATGCAAGCTTTATATGCAGCATTTAGACATTTATTTTAGCAATAAAAAACCAGCAACAATACACTAATATTTGTTAGAAAACACAAATAAAGTAGTGGGCTTTATTTGGCATCTAGTTTATTTATCATGTTTTTCAGCTCTGTAGTTATTTTGCTTTGTTCTAATGTTCTATATCTAATGGTTGCATGGATATAATTTGCCACAATGCTGCAGTATTTTCTTGATTGAGTTAGATTTCACTTCAAAATTACGAAGTGCACCACAATGTGTTTATTAGGTCACGTTTGAGCTAAACAGTCCTTGCATTGATCATATTGCACCTGATTTAATCCCTATATTTCATCCATCAACTGGAATGACAAGTTGGCTCCTTAAGCTTATTATGGCTTTATTGGTAGCTGCCATTACACAAACTCATACGTTTTGCATTAGATCAGAGGTGCTTTCATATAGGCCTAATAAACTGACAACAACAACAAAACACGCCAGGCTCCAAAACTGAGCGATGGGTTTAACGTCTTACCATGCTGCGTACTGATTGGTCAGTACAAGTCACACGGTCAATGGACGCAGAAGTTGGTAGCTGAAGGCTGTCATCAAAGGTGATTTGAATGGAGCTCTGAAAAGAAATGGAGATAGTCAGTTACTTCATCTGCACATAAATCACTGGATAAAAACCCTCTGTGTGTGCAATCGCTCTTCAGATGTGTCTCCCGAGCCAAATTTCTATTTGCATGTTTATATTAAGAAGCTAGATGATGGTGCATCCATAAATCTTCACAGTTTCAAAACAGAAATCCCAGCCACCCTGTGATGAAGAAGAATAATAAATAAGCAACCGAAGCATTGCAGTACGTTCTTCTTTATATTCACGGCTATGCATCTCTCGCAATTATATGAAGAGCAAGGAATAAATCGAAAAACGCCCCTTTTAATTAAAACCTGCATAAATCAAACAGTGCTAAAAGTGAGAGGAAATATGAAACAGTCATCATTCCAGTTGAGTGGAAGAGAAAACAGGTTCTTCCACCATTTATGTTGTCCATGTGTGAACCATTGTGTTCTTAGTAACAGAGATTAATGCAAATAACATACATTTGGTCTCTCTTTGATCACACATGCACACAAAAGCACGCACACTCACTATTATCTCCAGCCAAAAACCCTGGTCAGCGAATAGCATACTGGGGATATGACATCATTCTGGGCAGACTGCCATGACGACAAGCTGCCAATGTACTTATTTGAGCCAGACCTCCACAGTTCACAAATGGAGATCGTGCAACAAACATCACATGCCAGGGCGCCAGGTAGAAACATATTAATCCAATATAAGCTTGTAAAACACCCAAAGTTAAAGATCACGATGAGAGCAATGGCCTCAGATCACACTAAAGGGAAAAGTCTGCCAATCGCAGGATATTGCAGCAAGGCAGAAACCTTGGCCAACAGTGATTGGCAACTGAGGAGTGTGGTAATGGAAATAACTGCGCATAACTACATGGACAATGCTGACTTTTGCTGCAGTTGAGGTCTCTTATGGATTCAAAATGAGAACTATAGCTATAGCCTTCTGCTTAAACGAATGTGTCGTAAGATAAGGGCGTGTGTGGATAATTGTCATTATAACATAATTATTATATATAATTGGCATAACTGACTTGAAGATTCCTTATTGTGTATGTCATTTTGAGAGAAGTAAATAAGGCTGAAAATGATGAGTGTGACGCACGAGAAAGACGTCACCCAGAAACTGGTTAAAAAAACTTTACAGATACTAGACTTACATCCTACAGTCACCATAAAATGACATCTTGGTGAGTAGCTATGTACAAATCATGTCATGATACCAAGATGTTGACTGTGGTATTAAAGAGGGGACTAATTGGCTCTTCATTATAAATAGATACACAAAAATGACCAATAAATATCCCAAGGCACATATGGAAAATTAAACCATTATTTTTGGTATGGTTTAAACCAATTAAACCATAAAAAACACTTGGTATACAAAAGTTGTGCAACTACTTGTGTCTAGGCATAGGCCAAGATTTTGATGATATGATTTTATCCAAGGTTTTTACAGTATTGTGATTATTGCTCTAATATACATTCTTTTTAAATGTCTGGGTAAAAAACTAAAACTTTATTCCCCTTTGAGCATAGTTTATTTTATTTTGAGAAACTTTTGAAATATGTTGGAGCAGTAAACACGTCAGGCTAAATCATTCAAATGAATCTTTGACTTCTGCTGTCTTCATTAGTCTTAAAAACACAGATTTCTTTACGATGTAAAATGGCATCTTTGGAAATGTTTTCTGCTGGAGATACTGTTGTCCTAAAAACAAAACGAAACATAAAAAAAAATTCTTACATAAACCGTAGGAGTGACAGAGCAGAACAATTTGGCGGTTTTAACGCCTTGACTTTTCCAAACCGCAGTATACCTTCAAAGCGGTTATCTTCCCATGCCTATTTGTGTCTGTAGAAAGTTAAACAAACGATAAAGGGTTATTCTTCCTTCCATTTAAAAAAAATCGATCAACATGTAAATGCTCACAGAAAGTAAAGACAAATGAAAATCTCTGAGAGTAAGATTTTAAGTACCTGAGAGCTTTGAAATGAAAGGAGCTCAGCATAATTGACTTAGGTTCTCTCTCCCACTCTGTAACTCAGCCAATGGGATGAAAGGACGTGTTTGACTGGGTAGCATTTACTGGCTCAGCCCCTGAGCTCTCGGAGAGGAGGAAGAGAAAACACAAATCCCCTACTGCACTGGCATATGTTCTTTATATCATACAGCTCTCTCCATCCTTACACAGCTTTCCAATGTGTATGGTAATAAGTTCATACAGGAAACACTGGAATATAGTATAAGATTAAACCAACAACAACAAAAATAAAATAAAAAAGAAATCTTACAAAGAGAATTATCTAAGCTTATTCAATAGTGTTACATTAGAGACACTTCATTTGTCTGATGCTGGTTGACATATATGCCCTTTATTTCTCCTAACATTTTGATAAAGGACAATCAGCTAATCTGCTGAAAATAAAAACAATGTTTATTTTCTACTTGATAATTAAATTAATCTTAATATACAATATAGCACTTTAATTTCCTTGTTATGATTTTTACTCATTCTTGATGTTGTTGTGATGTTAAATATAATATAAGAAAAAAAATTAGTAAAAATAAATAAATAAATAAATAAGAAAGGAATTCAAAGATTTTCGTTATTCTCTCTTGAATCGAATATCTGCTTAGTTTTTAACAGCCGATTTCAACCATACACACAAATTAGGGCTGCACAATATATCGTTTCAGCATCGATATCGCAATCTGTGTCCACAATAGTCACATCACAGGATATGCATTGTTGAGTTGGGATTATAGTTGATCAATAGTTGAGAATGAGGTTTGTGAAGTCAATGCAACGTATAACCATAACAGAGTGAAACTTTTGAAGGCATTTTACATTTTGAAGGCATTTCAAGAGAGTGTAATGCATTCTGCACAACAACGTACAACATTTGTAAATTTAATGAAGAATTATTTTGCTGAATTATTAATTTAAATGAAGACTACAGATTTATTTGACATTTTTTATTCCATTTCTGTTACTGAATAATGACTGACTCTCTGGAAAACCAAATTCTCTTTGCTCTATGGTAATTATTCTTGCTTGAAATTTGTTTATTATTTTTTTATACATTATTCATACTCTTAAAAAAATTCCCCCAATCGTTATAAATTAATTTTCTACTCTCAAAATACAGCTATTCAAGACATCTTGTGAAATTATATTCATATTGCAATATATATAGCAGAAAAACTAAATATTTTTCCAATATCATGCAGCTCTAACACAAATAACCAGAAGGATGAGAACTTTTGCATTTGGCTGAGTGTTGTATTTGGCTTTTATGTCATGAGATTAATGTAAACCAGCTTATGAACACTCTTGTAATTCGCTTAAACCTTTCCTAAGGTTATCAATATTTAATTTAGGTTTAAGTAGTATTAGCAAGGAATTGGATGCAAGCAAAGTATGGCTGTTTGTAAAGCATACAGCTCCATCTGCTGTTAAAAACTGATCTCAGAATCTATTCAAGGTAGAATAATGATGCTATGCAGAATCGATTTTGACTAAAGAGAGAAAAGTATGTTGGCCGAGAGAGCTTAACATGCTGCAATTTAAGAAAACACATGCAATTACAAAAAACGCCAGCAAACTGAGAAAATATCTTCATCTGTTTAACAGCACACATGCTGCAAATTCTCACAATGAAATCACATTTTTTAAAAACGCGCTGCATTTTCACACAACGTAAACAATTTACGAAAATGCACTGTATTTTCTCACTACGCAAAAAGAACGGAACACAACAAAAATGTTTCAAGGGGACCCTAAAACGTGATAGACGCTGCTGTGCCGTGATTATTACTCAGTGAAGTTATCTTTGAAAGGTGAGTTTGTGATTCCTGTCTTTAGCCTAAATAACCATAACGTAAATAGCCAGGTCCGTCACATTTTAGGGTCCCCTTGAAACATTTCTGTTGTGTTATGAGAAAATGCAGCACGTTTTTGTAAATTGTTTACGTTGTGTGAAAATGCAGCGCGTTTGATTAATTGTTTGCATTGTGAGAACATGCAGTGTGTTTTATTAGCTTGCTTGTGTTGTGTAAAAATGCAGCGCACTTTTTAAAAAGGTGTTTGCGTTGTGATGATTTGCAACACACATGCTGTCAAACTGATGAAGATCTTTTATCAGTTTGCTTGCATTTTTATTGCAAGCAAATTAGGGCTATTAGGGCTGAATGATTAATCAAAAATGAATCAAAATTATATAAATACATAAATCCAGTTATACTCCTTCAAAGTGCAAATTAATCAATTTCTCGAATGATTATTTCGTCACATCTCTAATAATAACATTTTGAAGCAACAAAAAAGGTTAACTGGACACAATGTCAAAATCAGCAATCTGTCAGTAACACTATTGATAAATACATAAATGGTGTGATTATACTTAATCATACTTGATTACAATAATAATAAATGGATTTGAAGATTTCCAGAATAAGATGATGTCTCTGTTGCTGCAACTAAAAGCTATTACAACTTGATCTTGTTTACAAAGATTTTTCCCCAACACTGGATGCTTAAATATCAGCCACGAATGATTCATTTCTCATGGAGTGGGACACACTGAAAAGAACCACAAAAGCAATTCCATTCAAATGTGCGCCGATGCAGAAGCTGATGGTTTTACATCACAACACGTCTTTCTAATTCTCTCCTCAGCAACAAATCACCACAATACGTGCCATTTGCATTCAGAGACAAATCCTTGTCATTTACATCACACATTTGCATGATCATCTGTGCTCTTCCACAACATCATGCTGTGATCCACATGTTTGACACTGGCTATTATCCACTACAAGCACACGCATCCACTGAAACCAGGGAAGGCCAGCAGAACAATAGCATGCTGTTAAGCTGGAAATTAACCCATTTATTGCATCAAATCTCCAAAACATTGTTGATTTATTACAAGTTAGAATTTTTTTAATGCGATGCACACTGAAAATGAGTATCTAGGGAAAAACTGCATATCCAGCTACAGCGCAGATGAGAAAGCTTGTTCTGTCCTGCGCATCAGCAGTTTGAACAGGTTCCATCAGTGAAATCAGCATACGTAATGAAAAAAAAATACCAGACCCGTCCACCCCCACAGGGCACAGTCAAGCGTTTGAACAAAAATCACTACACATTCCACTTTAGTCCACGTCAATTTGCATTTTCAACACAGGTCAAAATTATAAAAAGAATGCAGAATGCATGTTTGAGATAAATGGCATAAAACAAATAACTGATATGCAGGAAATGGCATGTGCACTGCACGAACTGTGTTCAGGGGTACAACTCCGGTCTGACAGGTCAGACTCACCAATGAGTGTTAGACAATAAATATGTCAAACTTTCAGTTTTAGTCCATATGTATTTTGCTCTGATTGAGAGTTTTCTGAGCTGATGGCACCAAAAAAAAGCATATACCAATGAGCTTTGAAAGATTTATAAGCTGTAGTTAAAATTACATTTCCCTGAGAAGAAAATAAATTGGATTTTTTCTTCTGGAGCCTGAATGTTGCACGTTATAAACATGATAGTCAAAGTATGAACAAGATATAAGTCTATGTCGCATATCCAATTTTACCCCTTAGCCCTTCTCCTTACCCCTACCCCTCGTTTTGCTTGTTCATGTGAAGGGGTATAGGTGTTCCAATTCTCTTTAGCTTGAAGGCGTAGGGCTAAGGGGAAGGGCTAAATAGCCCTTGAAACTGAGATTTTTCAGGACCACACTCTGAACCAAGGGGTACGAAAATTTTCCAAAATACAGCAGCTACAACAGCAGAATGGCTGCACAAGAAAGCAAGGACAAGCACAGATTAATATTTTGTCATTATTATGATTTTTACAACAAACAAGCACATGTTTACATACATTCATTATGCCGTTCATGTTTTACTGTCATGCTTTTAAAAATATCTATTAAAAAAAAACACAAATTTTCGCTATCTATAATCCATAATAATAACTCCTGCAGCCCCACAACATGCTTTCACATCTGACACTCGAATAACCTGTCAGAAAGGTCTAGTGGCTGGGAATTACCTTTTTACAGTGTCTGGTATAATGTTAATATTGTTTTCGTGTGTTTACATAGGTGAATATGGCCACAGTGTAAATGCACAGTACAGTTATAAGCTTATTGCCACAGTATATAGTTATGATAACATGATCGTTGCCTTCAGTGATTTCTTGAAGATAAATACCAACAAAAAAATGCAACTGGAAAAACTACAGCAGTCGCCGTTGTCTATTTCATATGAAGTAAAAGATTGTGATGACAAATGATGAGGTGTTCAGGTTTTGTAGTGGTGTCCTATTTCTATAGGGGTCAAATTTGAAGCCCTTCCCCTTCACACTCTGTTTCAAGATGCGGGGTAGGGGAAGGGGTAAAAAAAATAGAATTGGGATTGGGCCTATATTGCACATGTACATCTGTGCTAGTAGTTTTATTTTTAAAATACATATATTCACATCCATTTGTTCAAATGTTCAAACAACTCCAACGAGAACACCGTCTCAAGTAATTTGAGGTTGATGTAAGGTGTATTTCCTCCACATACTCTCTCAGCCCACTTGTGAATTAAGATGTTGTTTTAACATAGTAATGTGTTGATCTCAGACTGGCTCTTGACAGTTTGTTGATTTGTGTGTGTGTGTCCATGTTTCATACAAAAATGTGTGAGCCTAAATGTGGATGACAGTGTGTGTTTCTAGTCACATTGGTATAGTGTCACTTTTAGTTAGAGCCACTGTGCCTTAAACACCCCTCCGGCCTCTTCAAAAGCACCACAACGACCATTTGAACAAACCAAAAATATCCTTCTTTAGGCACTGTGACACAACATGATGACAAAACTAGGGATCCAAAGATTCCTTCGGGCAATTCTAAATCACTGGGTGCCAACAACTGAGGGCAACGCAATGGCAATGCAATCTCAAAATAAAGAACAATAGAGGGACATCATTAGTTTTGTTTCCATTCACATGTTTTTATGTGGACATTTTGGGTTGTGACATATTTAAAAAGTGCAATAAATTTGCAGAAAAACTTAGGGAATATCATGCAATCCAATAAGACGGATGCATAATTATATAAATAAAAAAAATTTATATGTTGACCAACATTTATTAATTAAATGTGAAACAGAAAATGTAAAGGGACAGTTCACCAAAAATTCTGTCATAATTTATTCTGTCATCTCTTCACTTGTTCCAATCCTGTTTGACCTTCTTTCTTCTGTTAAACACAAATTATAGTATTTTGAAGAAATCGTGTAACCACTGATTTCTATAGTATTTGTTTTTCCTACTATGGAAGTCAATAGTTACAGAGTTTTAGCTTTCTTCAAAATATCTTGTTTTTATTCAACAGAAGAAAGAAACTCATAAAGGTGCGGAACCACTTGAGGGTGAATAAATAGTAAGTCAATTTTAATTTATGGTGAACTACCCCTTTAAGTGGATTTGTCTCAGCATATCTTTTGATTGGACAACTTGCTTTCTTGGAGCGTAAATAGTAGAGCATGATGCTATTGCTAACACTGGCAGAGTTGAGAGTTTGATTAATAAGAAATGCAAAAGCAAGTCACTTTTGATAAATATGACAAAAACAAATGTAACTGTAAAATCTTCCTTAAGCAATGTCATTTGCATTACACTGATATGTATACCTAACTAAACTTGAGTGGTTTCAATTGACTAAAACTACACCAGCATTGCACAACTCTCCTGTCTGCCTGAATTTCGGGAATTTTCCACATCTTTTAAACATTTATGGCATTTGCTCTTTTTTTCTTCATCTATGTCAAGCTGCTTTGACACAATTTACATTGTAAAACTTGCTATAGAAAGAAGAAGCACTGAATTGAAAGTTAAATTGACAACCCAATGGACCAATCTCAAATCAGACCATTTCAAACAGTTTTAGTTGTTTCAAATACTGTCATTGGAATGATTTGTTTAAATTACAATCCCAAATTGTTTCACAACATTGTGCTCACAAATATCAGGTATCTGCTTTCAAAAGCAATAATGTAATACATAGCATGATAGTGTTTGTTATTTCTTGTGACATGCATGTGCTCTGAAGCACAAGTAATGTATTATGTTGGAAAACAGTTACAGTGGGTTCCCTGGTGGCAACTATACTTCAGTTTTTATCATTGAGCATCTGTGCCAGTGTAGCAGTTCTTCAGCTTCAATAAAGGAGGCAGAGAGTTTTGACAGATGCATTTAAATTGTTTACTTGGATGCAATAAACTTTGTCACAAAAATCTTCATTGTCCCAGTTCTTTGTTACATACAAGCATCAATTCTCATCTTTAACGGGTTGGTGATCTCATGGCACATGCTTCGTTGCACCTGTGCTTTATTCACAAATTAATATATATAATTTGCTTAAAACATTTGCTATCACTTTAGAATAAAGTACCAATTAACACAATTGACGACTTGCTTATTACCTGTTTATTATTACGATAGGGGGCATTTATAAGTACCTATAAAGTAAGGACCTAAAGTACCAATACCTAAACACAAATACTACCACACCAACTATTAATAAGCAGCAAATTAGTACTTTATTAAGCTATAAGTCTTAGTTAATGCTTAGTTAATTATTGTGTAATTACCTTAATTAATGTGACCAACCATTTTATTGCTGTACAAATAAGCCATAGTAAAGCAAATTCATTCATCAGAACTGGCAAAAAGCCTGGTTTTACTTTCATTCTGAGTCACAAAATTAGGGTTTATACACAACACTCACTGTCAAACTATTCTAGTAAAAAAAAAAAGTAAAAAGAAAGCGAAAGGGTGACAGAAAAACAGAAATAAACTAGCTTGACCTTGAGATATGTGTGTGTATGTGTGTGTGCAGACATTGTGCTATTCTGTGCACTGCAGGCATGATAATGTGCCATCCTACCATTCCATCATATGCACAGATGCCACACACACACACACACACACACACACACACACACTCAAACACAGACGATGCCGACACACATGCCTGGAGGACTGTGCCATATTGGCAAGAGCTAAACTCTCAGAACATCGACGGTATCAGAAGGCCAGCTGGGAGAGCAAGAGACATGCAAAAACTCAATCTCAGCCACATGATTAATCAGATGCTTATTCAGTATTTCAATTACATTTAAAAATAGTTGCTCTTGAATGCAATGAGAGGCTGCAGATCTGAACTGAATCTGTATTTTTCTTAACGTGGACCATATGTACAGAACCAATGGCAAATGCCCTTTTAAGCGACCATGTGATGACCATTTCAAGACCATGCTCAATGTGCATTCAGCTATAGAAAGCCAATGCACAAACTGGCATGCAACTGCAATAAAATGGGAAATGTTTTTAATTTCTTGCGAATAAGTATTTTATGGTGATCAAGGCTGCATTTATTTGACTGAAAATATAGTTTAAACATTATACTTTTGTTTTTTAAGTGCTTTTCTAAAAATTATACATTCACTCTTGACTGGTGGAATTGACGTGACAGGTCAGTTAACCTTTAGTTAACCTTTCAGTTAACCTTTAAATCTAGAACAAGTTTAGTAACAAAATAAACTGATAACTACACTGTAAACCCAAATAAGTAAGCAGAACTCAAAAAATTTGATGTAACTCGTTGCCTCAAAATTTTTAAGTTCATGAACTTAAAAAATTTAAGTCTTCAAAACTTAATTATTTTGATTACATGCTACTTAGACCTTTTCATTACAGTTAAATTAAAACTTGTTATGAAATCAACTTAAATATTTTAAGTAACAGTAACTTAAAAATTTGCTTACTCATTTTCATGGCATTAAGTTAACATTACTCAAAAAAATAAGTACACAAAGAACCATTTTCAAGTTGAATCAACTCAATATTTATTAGTATTCTTGTCTTTTTGTTTTAAGTACAAGTAACTCAAAACATTTAAAACACAATACTCAAAAATTGAAGCCTCAAAGCTAAATTTGACACTGCAGTGTTAATTTAAAAGGATAAAAAAACCTGAAAAGCAGATTTAAGACCACACCTCTGACATTACAAATTCACAAACCTGCATGAACCTTTACAAAAACATGAACCATTTAAAACTAAATTACCTATTTGGTTATCAAGTACTACCCAACTGTACTTAACAACTCTTAAGGACAAGAGCTGTATTAATGACAAATAACATTAATAAATGCACATTGTGGGGAAAAAATGCAGAAACCTGTTAACCAGTATCTTCACAAAAACAAATTACATTGAACTACTGAGAAACTGCCAGGCCTTAGTCATTTTTACAATAAATGTCTACATTCGCATCAAATCATTTTTGAGACTCTGTAACTTGAATTCAAAAGTGTTGGTCAGTCCCCTGGGATAGTTGAGGTGTAGTGCATAAATCAGTCCAAACATTACCAGGAAGGCATCAGCAAATCTAGAGAGGCTGCCCACAATCTCACTCTCGATGACAAGAGTTTTTCACATGTTGAAAGGGAACTGGACTTGTGTCATTATCTTTGACGACTGTGAGGAGGGCCACTGCAACATCTGAAAGCTCTGGCTCATCAGATAATCATCTCATCAGTGTCCTGTAAAATAAAATAGATGTTAAAGCAAAAACAGTAAACAAAAGTTGCAAGAAATTGATACTATGCTAAAAAAAAAAAGCTTAATTTTGCTTAAAGCGATCTAGTACTAAAATTATTTTACAGTGAGGTCAAAGAAAACAAATCGCACAAACTATTTGGTTAAAAAGACTGAATTAGAGTAAGCATGTATGTATGCATGTATGGCGATGCGATGGCACAGTAGGTAGTGCTGTCGCTTCAGCAAGATGGTCGCTGGTTCGAGCCTCGGCTGGGTCAGTTGGCGTTTCTGTGTTGAGTTTGCATGTTCTCCCTGCATTCGAGTGGGTTTCCTCCTGGTGCTCCGGTTTCCCCCACAGTCCAAACACATGCAGAACAGATGAATTGGGTAACCTAAATTGTCCGTAGTGTAGAAGTGTCAATGAGTGTGTATGGGTGTTTCCTAGAGATGGGTTGCAGCTGGAAGGGCATTCGCTGTGTAAAACATATGCTGGATAAGTTGGCAGTTCATTCTGCTGTGGTGACCACAGATTAATAAAGGGACTAAGCTGAAAAGAAAATGAATGAATGTATATATGTATGTATAAGAACTGTTTAGTGTGGTAATGTGATGTTTTTTTTTTTTTAAATACTCACCATGCAGGTCCTTAAAAACCCAGTGATTTCCTCACGTAGATACACAGGAAGGGCATGAACAACAGTGACACACTTGATGTGCATGTCATGGAACTCCTATAATGATAAAACCAAAACTTTATATAATTAAACTGTAAATGTTAATCAATATAATCAGATATTCAAAACCAGACAAATACAAAAAAAAAAAAGTGTTCAAAATGTTTTAGTGTTCAAAGTTCATTTGAATCATCAAATTTTTCAAATGTTTTCAATCTTTTAATTAAGTTTTAGCCAAAAAATGTTCAACAATATTTTTACCTGTTCATCATGGACTCTTAAGATTTCACTTAAAGAATCTGATGTCTTCCCGGTTCTGGCTGCCTTCTATCTGAAAAGGGTCATCAGGCTAGGAAGATGTCGGTCAAACTCAGAGTAGAACGTGGTTTGTAATCCGTTGGAACTCTGCATACAACTACATCTTAAAACAATGACAGACAGAAAACACAGCCTTATTCATGAAGTGAACCTGGTTAATCTACTACCCCCTCACAGAAAATAGCCCCTGAATGTGGTATATATTATCAAAAAAGCAATAACAGAAAAAAAGTGTTACCCCATTACCTTAGATTCCATCTTAAGTACAGGCCAGATTTCTATGAATAACCTAAAAGAAAAACGAGATTAATGTTAGAAAGTGTATATTTATCCAGTAATGAAACATGTAAAGTCTTTAGCAGTTTTTAATTCATTCAATTAAACTGAAAAGTTATTTTTGTTGATGTAACCTCAAACAAAAAGGGGACGACTATATCATAGACAGTCGACTATATCGACTATATCCTCCGAAGGATGCATTCGAAGTGCGATGCGAGATCGCGGCGCACCGAAGGCTGTTTCATTTTTAAAAAATTCAAACGCAGCCTCAAAATTGCATCCTTCGTTTCCCAGGTAACGAAGTATACAGCCGGTGGATCCTTCGCGGCCTCGAACATCCCAAGATTCATTGCTCGCTGATATTGGCAGGACGTTTTTAAAAGAAAACTCTGGATTAAATGTATGGATTAGGTTTATTTGACTTCGATGTCTAAACTCACGTTAAAAAATGACTGACATGTCTTACTAAAAAGGCACTCACTTTTGAAGTCTACATACTTCGGAGGACGCAGCCTCTGACACAGCTAAAACCTGACGGATTCAGTGTTGCCAGTTTGTGCGGTTTCCCGCACAATTACTTAGACGGTTTTGAATATGACTGTGCGGGTAAAAATGACATAGGCGGGTAAAGAAAATTTGGCCGGTTTTGCCCACCAGCCACCAAATACCACGCCCCGTTCCTCAACTTTAGAGCCGCTTATGATAGCCTCCAGATTTCTGGGCGGTTGAATTTCGGCGGGTTTTGGATAGTTTTTGGGCTGGAATCAGTCAGTTAAATCTGGCAACACTTGATGTTTATTTTTAAATCGCAGGTCAAGCGTGGCAGTTACAATATACGCACCTAAAGTCGTGCAAGCGGAAATATAGACTAGGATTCGTTCAAAAATTATATAGAAGTTAGCTAATATGTAACATATCCTTCGCCGTTTGTTTATATCAGGCCAATTTCATCGGTTATTCATCACGAGACATCCATTACATTTGAATATAAATATAGTAACTGGTAAACGCTATTTAAAGTTTTGTCTAGATGAAACTGTTCACTAAATAAGACCATGTTTATAATGTATGTAACACTTACCGTGACACCAGAGGTGCTGATAACTGCCGAGTGCCGAAAGCTTGAAGCTGAAATCTCCTCACTCACTGCAGTATTTTGTGGCGGCAAAAGTAAAGCATTGCCATGAGCATTGCGCGTTCCTACAATGTCGCAAAAGTCTCACGCTAACCTTGGAGCACGTGAGCCTCGTAAGCCAATAAAATGTCACAGAAAGGTCAGCGGCATATTTTACTGTCTGTAACAAAGGCGTATTCTATTTATGATACTGTGTATATATAATAGATATAAAATATATATTAGAATATTATACTTTGGACTCTCATTAAACCAGCTGTTCTGGCTAGAATGTTTGTGTATTTAAAATTGTACCTGCATATTTTTCTTACAAAATGATTTTTAAAGCTGAATTCATGAATACCCAAGCTTCATTAGGAAGATGAAGTTTTTTATTTTCATTTTAGCCTATTTATATGTATATAATTTAATTTAAAAAAATGACAAAACAATTGCTTCACCACACACACACAGGTTGATGTCATATGCAGACAGCATGTTGAAACTACAAAAAAAGTCTTATTTTATATCTTTCTCTTTGTGATTTGTATCGTGCAGCACATTGGTCAACCTTTGGTTGCGTTTATTAGTGCTATATAAATACAATTGATGTTGACATTAACAAGTAAAGTTAAATGATACTCCTAAGTGGCACTTACTTAATGAGCAAGTTGTTCCAGTTAATCAAAAATAATAAGTTTAATTCACTCAAAACCTATAAAAAAGTCACACAAACTCAAACTATTTGAGTTAGTAGAACTGTATTAGAATATTGAGTTTATACTACTCAATCAATTTAATTATTTTGAGCATTTGGGTTTACAGTGTAGGGCTGTGCGATTAATCAAAATCGAATCGCATTCGCAATTTGAAACGTTGCGATTAGTTAATTGCAAGAGGCTGCAATATGAAATGTATATATATATTGTTTAATTTCCTCTGCCCAGAGCAAATGCGTGTCTGACAGTCTTACTAGCCAATTGATTGAGCACACTTTCGTTCTGCCCAATTAGAATTACGCAACCGAACTGCACCCACAATAAAAAAGAAAACAAATAGCAAAGCGCTTACAAGTGGGATTATGGCGTCTGCTGCTTCAAAAGCATTAATAGATGAATTAACATCAAAGAAAAACAGCATTTGTAATATGGAAATATTTTGGTTTTAAAGTCACAGACACCGAACAAAAACAGGGTGTCTTACAGATTATTGAGCTTAAGCTTAAGTTTAACTACAAATCAAATCGTAAATCAAATCGTAATATCTGTCAAAAAAAAAAAAGCAATTAGATATTTTCCCAAATCAAGTAAGTAATAATTCTGACTTTAACTGTGTGTACATATAAATATACACACATTTAGTCAGAAATATTAGCCCCCTTTGAATTTTTTTTTCCTTTTTTAATACTTCCCAATATTAAAAAAAAGTTTAATACTTTTAATATTTTCCAAATCATGTTTAACAGAGCAAGGAAATTTTCACAGTATGTCTGATAATATTTCTTCTTCTGGAAAAAGTCTTGTTTGTTTTATTTCAGCTAGAACAAAAGCAGTTTTTAATTTTTTAAAGACCATTTCAAGGGCTAATAATTCTGACTTCAACTGTATGTTAGATTAAATCAAAGAGCTATTTGCTTTTCCACCATGTTTATTAGCAAGTAGTGCACTTAAGTGTGCGGGTGTGTGTATGTGTGTGTACACAATCTCAAAGGACGTCCTTCTATTGTTATTGTCACATATAACCAGCTGTGCAGATCCCCCCCTCAGCCAAATCCCTGGATTACTACAGGGAGTTTATGTGTGTGAGTCTGTTGGGTGAGAAAGAAAGAGGAAGCAAAGAACGAGTAAAGGATAAAGCCTCTTAGCAGTTCTTCACGCACATCACAGTAATGTAGCCTGAAAATGACCAAATATGACCAGAACTGCAGAGCAAAGAACGCTGAAAAATGCTTTATTCCAACTACAGCCAAGTAGCCAAACGAGTGAGTCAATGTTTCTCTGGGGCACTGTTAGAGTAATAACCATCCACCTTTTACTAGTTTTTAGGCTATTTATGTAGATTCATATAGAAATATACACCTGAGGTAAGTTCACAGACACAAGTTAATCTGGATTCACACACTGTGAAGACCCAACGCTGCTTGGTTTGATCACATCCTTTATTCATCATCTTCCCAATAATCCTTCCCTTGTAGAAACACCAATGCCACTCTCACACTCGCAGTATAACTGATAATCAGATTAAAATCCCACCGTGTGTAAAACTGTGAGAAGGAGATTAATCAGTGGTCAGTGGCTGGTTAATCATCCAAGTAGGAAATTATCTTGAGACCTCTGTGCTAACAATTATAATTAAAAGTTGCTTCCAACTTGATTACATAAACCATTTCTCATTGGTAAAATACAAAACATACACAATCGATCTGTCTAAAAATTTTTTATATTGGCTTGAAACTTTAAGACTATTTAAAAAAGTATGTTCTATATACTATGAGATAAAACCAATGGGTTCAACACATTTATGTTATTGTGACCAAGTGAGCTCTTATAGGTAAATAAGGTGGATAATCTCCATGTTGTCACTGTCATATAGCTACTGCGTCATTTTAGTCACTTCAATGCCATTCAGAAACCTTTAGTGCCTTATTGGAATGGTGAAAAGTCCACCGTGTGCAAACTTCAGAATTTCCACAACAGTATTAGGTCACTAGCTCAGCAATGGAGAGAAGGTGATGTTTAGCAGCTGTTTGAACACATTTACAGACTAATATATACAAGAATATACAAGACATGTCACTCATTTAGTTTTGAATGGGGAAAAGTGTAACGTCAATACGGCGAATGAAGCCCTGCCTACTAGTACAGGAGACAATCATTGATTGTTATAGACTGACATTTCTCCGGGGGGAAGCTCGGACCAGATGCGTGCCTTTACGACAGTTTTGTGGTCAACAAACGCACTGGAATCTCAGCAAATACTTGCTTCACATACATAGGAAATATATCCTAATACAGTTTTTAAATGAACCAAGTGCACTTGAAAATAAAAGTTTTTTGGTTTTGTAATCTGTATGAAATGAACGCGAGGTACAGTCTGTCACAGGGGTTTTCAAGAAAAGAAAACCCACCAAGATTGACATGTTTGGATTATTATTATTATTATTATTTTATTATTATTATTATTATTTTTATTATTATGTGTATATGTCTGTCAAACAAGCACCCAGCACCCAGAGTTTTCACTTTTGCTCTGCTTCAAAACGCGTTTACAGAATCCGTTTGGGAAACAGCTTCTATATATCACTATGGACAAGTGTGACAGTCATGAACTGCTACATGAACTGACTGTTTTGAGGATTGCATAGGTGCTCTGCCACCCTTCATAGAGAGATTAAAAATAGGAGAGAAATACGGGAAAATACCTTTACGGGATGATAGCGGGATAGAATTGTAAAATATGGGAGAATCCTGGAAAAAACAAGAGAGTTGACAGGTATGAGAGTCGCTGTCGTTTCTACAGGAGATTCCATCAAGCCAAGTTTTGAATTACTCCAGAAGATCAGTGCGATCCAACAAAGCCTTATCCAGAGAATGATAATGTGTAACACAGCCATAAATTAGGTTAGTATTGTGATCTCGTTTCTTTCAAGCGCATTACACATGCGCATTAGCTTGAGCAACCTGAAAATATGCAGATTTTGTTTGATTCGTTGTTTGATTCGTTTAGAACAAAACTTATGAGACAGATGTTGTTTAATTGTGTTGGTGGTTCCAAATATGTAATGTAATCGTAAGCTTGGCAAACAGTTTTGGAGAATTTTGGAGAATTTGATGTTTCCCCATTTAGACAGAACGCCCGAGCATACTGTCCGAGAGATGTTTCAAAAATGGCTGCCGATTAAAATGACTTGCCTTAAAGGGACTTTGAAACATTCACCAACATGTGTGTTCGCACTATTAGAGCAGTCTGGTCAAATGCATTTTTGACTACCTCAGAATTCAATCAAAAGTTGACAAGATCAAAACTTTTCACACCCTGTTCGAACATGCACTTAGTGTTCTCCATTTGTGACTGGACTGATCAAAACTGATCTTACCAGTTGCGAACAGGCCCTAGAAGTCATAAAGTATCATTAAATCAAATACAGGAAACACAAACGTAATATTACAAATTTAACTCATAATACTTATGATATACTTATAATATTTTAATGTATTTTTTATTTATTTAGAGTTTACAAGTTCCAAGAGCTGATACATGTTTTACAAAATTAGGTTTGTCTTTGTTACCTTACATATTGTAGGCTTAAAGATTAAAGATACATTAAAGATCATGCCTAAAGACACATATATGCTGCATGTGGTAATTAATTATTAACTGATTATTATTCAAAAATGATTGAATCAAAAGGGCACATGATGTTTAAGATAGAAATATAGAACGAGAAACGATAATGACTCTCTTGCCCTTGACTGTCTAACCTGAGAGGTGGTCACCATGGCCAAGGCTGGTGTTTGTTTTCATGTTGCCGTGTCAACAGATGGCTTCAGTGCTTCAGAGGGGCTGAGCAAAAGTTACTCAAGCTCTTTTGCTTTCAGTCTGATCTCACGTATACATACACACACACACACACACACACACACACAGAAACAAAAAACAACTAATAAGCACTGGAGCAACCCTTCTGGCAGGTTTTTCAGGTCAGAAGAACTTGATATGAGTGGTTTGGGATGTCAATGAGTTTGGCACAGCGAAAGAGCAAATATACAGTCTACTTAGAGACACGATTCTAGATCAAAGCTTCCTAAATGGGAACTTTTCCCCAAAGCCCAATCTAACATAGGAAGATTTAACTAGCTCACAGAGGTCACCTCTAAGGGAGAATCACATGACTAACATTTCACGGCACTATAAATTCTCACAGAAAATCCAGTTATTGCATGTTCAATTGACAGGCCATGTTGAACACTGACACCTACATCCCTTTACTTGTTAATGAAGATCATCCAAAAGGTCTTATATCCTAAGCATTTTCATTCCTTTATGCCACTCTTCATTGGCGCAAGTTAATTGTCTTCCCTCTGTTAGCCAACCCTCCCTCTTCCTACATTATTATTATCACAGATGGTGGAACTATCAAAAGAACAGAAAAAACGCTAATGGTTTTCTTTCATTAAAAAATCATTAAAAAGGATGAAGAACAAACAAAACTTGACTGTCTTTTTAATTCAGCTTAACTTTGAAACTCTTCGGTACGCTCCACTGCTTTGTGTAATTGAAACTAAATTCATAGGAGAAGAACTGAATTCAACAGTGTGCTACTCTGTGAAGGGATTTATGACATGAATAGCCCTTGAAACACATGCAGCAGAGGGTTTGGAAAGCCATTTGGCTAATATTCTGTATTAAAAGGCACAGGGTTTAAGGTGCAATCTAATTTCAGCCAACTCTTAAATCAATTTGACTGAAAAACTTAATCCAAAAGTTGTATATTTGGCCCCATTTTCATGGTACCAAGATGGATTTTCCTCAATATGATCACAAGTGTATGACACTAAATACAGTGTTAAAATGTTTTGAGCTTCAGAGTACTTCAGAATAAGCCTAAACTACATTTGATAAGACTATTTTTATAGTGTGAATGTCTCATGTGCTCCCATACATTCAAGCAGCCACAAAACCACCTACTTTCTGTGTGCTTCATGTGATATTTAATGTGTTAAAAATGCACCAAAACAAGATATTCATACTTCCCCATGTTGTTACAAAACACATGGGCTATGATCTGCAACCATTGTATTGACTTGCTTTCCACTCATTTATTAGTAACATGGCTTTGTTCATTCAACAGTACTCGTTCATCATACTGAGCATTCCTGCTAGTGATTTGGAGAGTGATGAAATTAGAGTGATGGGTCATATTTTAATACCAAGCGAATGCATATTAATACCAACTAGAAACAGGGACTTTATCGGGGAATACTTCACCCTTACTCTGATTTACTAATCATGAGGATTTCCTAATGAAATGACTGGATTGTGCCTGTGAAAGTTCACTGAGCAACAGTATATGTGACTGACTGTCATTATTTTATTATGTTGTCTGGCAAATACTGAGAAGAATCGGATGACAAAAACGCTACACTCCTTGTTTTAATTAGCTTGAATCACACAACACATGTTCTACCAATACAACCTGTATGTTTACATGCAGCACTGAAACTATTATCCCACTAATATAACCTGTAGGTTTACAAACACTCATAAAACTAACATATCATGATTGTCTATACTGATAAGCAGGGCCAGGCAGAATCTGCTGACATTTTTTGCTATTTCTGCAGAGAATTTCGTAAAAAAATCTGTGGATTTATGCGGAATTATTTTAGGAGTATTATAACTAAAAACTGAATATATGAAATAATAAATAACACATTTTTACAGTTATTTAATGTTTACAATGCAAATGCAATTAGATCCACTTACTTGGTAAACAAAGCAAGTCTCCCATAAAATATATCTACTAAAACAAAGAAAATACTACTTCACAAACTGTATAATAAATTAATCATATGAACATTTTAACATTACTATTATATACCAATAATATTAGTGAAATTGATTTAAAAACTGAATAAATATAAATTTACACACATTTACACAAGTAAATAAATAGACTCAATGATTCCGTGTGGGTCTACTGATGGGTGTAGCTTCTATCAGATTATCGCAATACCTCACAGAGAGCATTAATAAATCAAGAATGGTTCTCAATATATCAATGATTCTCAGGAACAGAACCATTGTCAAAATCTTTTTAAATTGATGTAAATTTACTACTACTACTACTACTACTACTACTACTACTAATTACCTCTCAGAAAGAGTAACATCAATCTCTTTGACTCATTCCCATACGGGGATTCTTGGAGATAAGGATGCTTATTAGCAAAAATCTTTACTTCAGGACCCCTTGATTCACTGCATATGGAGTCTGCAGAATCGTTGCGCTTCACAACGCTAAGTTGCTTTTTGGACCAGCTGACCACATTACAATCAGTGCTGCAGTTATGGCATGCAGCCAAGACAGGCACTTAAATTAAACAGCGAGCTAATAACTGGCTATTTATTAGCCTCAATCTCCTGTCCTTTCACAGAGAAACCCACTATGAAGAAATTTAAGATAAAGTACAGCAATTGCATAACTGCTTTCTGTAGCCTTCCCTCCCCCTACTTTGACAACCTGAGAAAATAACTAGGTTGCTGAACTGGCACAACTATCGGCTGGAGACCTCGGTAAGGAAATAAGATGGAAGGATTTTCTCTTTTTTTCCAATCTTTCTATATAGCCCAGGTGCTGAAGCAAAGTTCACTGTATTAAAGTTTAAATCCCTTAAAGGCTTACATTGCTGTAAAACCCGACCGGATGCGCCTGTTGGGTGATAAATGCCATTTCTGCATTCTTCCCATATCTCAAAGTAAATATGCAGATATCCATCGTCTACAAGTCTTTTGATGAACTGATCTTCAGAGATTCCAATTAAAAGAAACTGGGCTTCACAGAGGAACTCGCCTAGAAAATGAACGGATGGACATCATGGTCTTTTTTTTAAGCACCTACTGGGCAGACTGGGCTTTGATATAGACACAGATCAAATACAGTTAGAGTTAAATATAGGAGGGAAGACCTTTACACAACTCACCAGCCCGCAAACACACTCTTAACCCAGACGAATGGTTACAGAGGAAACCAGTTGTTAAAGAGACCTTTAAGCCAGACATGTGATCATATTTACACCATCATTCTGAAGTTTGAGTTGGTAAGAATTTTAAAATGTTTGTTAAAGAAGTATTGCGAGTCATTAGAACTTCTGCAGCTCAAGAAACACTTATCATTATCAGTGTTCGAAAAAGCTGTTTCTTTTTTTTTTTTAACAGTTTTAGAAACCTTACAGAGCCACATTTTGGTTTTGGGGTCTCCAACCACAAGCTGATATGCATGCAAGGTCAAAACACTTTCATTGTCTTATAATATGCATTTATTTTTACCTAGTTATACCAACGACTTCCATATGATTTGTTCAGTGATTCATCTTCTCCCAAACCCCTTTTTAGTGCGAAGCTAATCTGCGCTGATTGGTCCAATGACTCAGTCTGCTGTGATAGGTCGACTGGGTTCAGCGCGAGACAGAGAGAAACGCCCACTCCGGTTATGAAGTAGCACTGAGTATCAGTGTTTCCTCTAGGATTTTTTCCAGCTGTGGCGGCAGGCCTTTTTTTTTTACACAGATCTACCAACTACCTATGGTGTTGTTCCAATAACAAATGTCGTGAGCGCAGTATTGCAAGTCGAGATCGCATTCATGTAATACACTATAAATGCACCATATAAATACACATTACATTACGTTGATTTCCTCTGTTCGTGCACAAAACTTCTTGCACGTCCTCAAATATACGCTACTCAAGTGCAGATATTCTTGTGCGCTCTCAAATAAACACTGCTGAAGTGCGATTTAGTGCGTCTCCATATGTATGAGATTTGCTAGGAATATTTATGAATGTCTCTAATAGACCTACAGAGCGGCATTAATGCGTCCTGAAGTAAAGTGAAACGGCTTTAAACTCCAGCAAGATGAAGTCATAATATGCAGAATTCTAGATCTTTGTCTATAAAGTATAATTATGGAAACTGTTCATCATAACTGAAAGCTACGTCGTGTTTGCTGGCCTCACGCACCTGTCAGTCCAACGCAGTCAGTCAGCACGTAACCTTTAAGGGTTAAACAAATAGCGCACAGCACCACTACGGTTACAGAGAAGTTCGCGCTGTTATAATTCACTTACCTTTTAATACGTTTTGGTGCTAATATAATCCGCTATTAAAAAAGACTGAATGTTTTAAATGAGAAGCTGTAATGTAGCCGTGGCGGAATGAATTTTGGTGTGGCGCCCCGCCACGGAGGAATGAATGTAGCAGAAACCATGGAGTATGTGTGAGCCCAATGCAGGAATGCAAAAAAGCAATGCAGTTAAAGACCAGCATATTACTCTACTCTTAACTCAAACCCCAAGTAATAACAACGACACACATTCAGTATTAATCCACACAGTGGCAAAAGTTGAACTATTTTGAAAACTGACTACGCTGCACGTGTGAGAAACAGCTGATGGTGGCCATAGCAAAGGCAAACGGCAGAGGATCGCGAGTTCTGAAACACATTTAAATCGATAAAGGAAGAAGCACGTGTCGCGTTTTCAACATGGTTTTGAATGCAATATGTGAACAGCCCCATAAAAATTTTACCTTAGAGATACAGCACAAGCACTGATCTATAATAGATAAGTGATTACAAGCCGTGCTGAGTGATTGCAAGTTACAAAACACAATTAAACACATATTTTGCAAACTAGAAAGAAACTGGTCCATATGGACTGTAACAGTTACTGACAAAGTCCCTGTCAAATTCTGACAAAGTCCCATACATAACAGTCTCTGCTACTTCTTCCTTTAATAGCAAACGGTCGACGAGTCATGCGTTGCAGCATAGATTACTGTATCAATCATCAGAAAAATGGCAGAAATAAACACAGCTCTAGGCTGGCTATACTGTGGTATTGTTGTAAAAATTTACTTTAACACTTTATTTCCCACAACCGAATCTCCATCTGTCAGTGATCGTCATCTTTGTGTCATGATCAGTCCCAAGATCCCCCATGCTCCGCTAGTGTTTGAATGGAAAGGCGAGTTCATGTTTTACCGGATCCGGCACTTTATATTTGGTGATGTACCGTATTGATGTCGACGCATTAAAGCAAATGATCTTAACCCAACACGATTTATATATTAGACTCTGAGTCGACTATTTCGTTAAAGAATTAATCATTTTAAACACGGCGCACTTTCAAATTTAAACCTCAGCTGGATGTTTTCATTCACTTAGTGGTGTTACACATTGCATAGAAGGTCATTTTCAAAAACCCATAATAGGGGCTCTTTAAAAAAAATGTAAGACTCTCACTCCTTTAAGTTAATTAATTTTAAATTCAGGGTCTAATTTCTTCATCCCTTGGATAGAGAGAAGCATTTTAATTTCACCATTTCAAATGTGTAAGTAATATGACAAAAGTGGGACATTTAAAGGGAATATCATCTGAAATCTGAAACTAATCTGTCATTTAAACAAGTTTCATGTGTGAAAGTGGCTTGCAACACTTAAAAATAAAATGACATCTTATGCATGTTGGGAATAACCCTGTCACATATTCAGCAAAATATCTATGCTTAGGACAGTCATTAAAAATATTCTTATTTACACTGATTAGTCAAGAAAAATAAGTGCCAATTTAGCTCCATAAAAAAAGCCCCAGAGGAGAGGATGGACGGAGCCCTGTCATGTGTAATACTCACTGCCGAGCAGATTTCTGGGAGGAGAGAAAAGTGTGTGTGGTTGTTACACAAGAACCTGCATCCCCTGACACTCTGACACCCACACATTCGCTAACAAGTAGCTAGGCCATGATATTATGCCCACACACACATACAGCCTAAAAATACTCTTACACATGTATAAACATGCATGGAACAATGAAAGCACATGCGGATATATACACAAAACCGCCCACATATGCTGCTGCATCATATGGTCTCAATATAAATTTAATTCCACTCAAGATCCAACTCACCCCTTGTCTGCAGGCTTGTTCGTTGAGTGCCCGCACCCATGCTCTCTGCCAGTGCTCCCTGAATGACCTGAAGGCAAAGAGCGAGGACAAAAGGCCCTTGACGCCGGCTTCAGTGTCACTTCCTGCCCCATCTCGTCCCAGCCTCAGCCTCAGGAGAGATCCCCACACACCTCCCGTCAGTGTTTGATGGGTGAGACTCAAGGGCAGCTGCCACGGAGTCTCCCTCTTGCCCTGCAGTTTGCTGCACCATCTAGGCCGAACTAACGCCAGTGAGAACTGAACGAGCCAGGCTAGTACCACCAGCAGTGAGGCACAGAAAAGTGCCACCTGAACCAGCCAGCTCACGTCCTGGAAAGTCGTCATCTCCCTAGGCATTGATCACTTGAGTCCCATTTTTACGAAGGGGTGAAAATATTGACTCATGAAGGTTGGAACTCTGGGGGGGAAAATGGAGAGAAAGAGAGAGTAAGTAGACTGGAAAAGGACCAGATGCAGGGATATGCATCCATGTGGCACCAACATTGCAATACTGACATCTTAAAGGGACAGTTCACTAAAGAATTATTATTCTGTCATAATGAACTCACAGAGTCAACTAAGGTACGAGCTTGCACCTATTCAAACACATTTAGGTGACAAGATGTAAGGATTCTTACTATCATGAAACCTTCAGTGCGAAGAGGCTGAAATAATTTTGCAAATACTGTTCATGGTCTTGCACAGGCTAATCGTTTTGATTTATTAGACTTTTATGCATCATGAGAAGTCGTAAGTGTTAATTTTGTTTGACTCTCTAAGTGGAGCTCGACAACTGCACCTACAATCTTATTGACATAATCATCTACATCTGATGGTGTTTGTAATTTAACAGCACATTTTTGAGTGAGCTGTCCCTTTAAGGAGTCATTCACTAAAAATCTAATTTTCATTTAAAATTGCAAGTAGCAGGGCAGTAGAATAAAAACAAAAATAATAATAATAATAAATAAAAATTATATATATATATGAAGAGTTCAGATGCAAAAACCTCTAAGTGTCATCTGAAATTTTCTTCTAAAAATGAGCATTTTTCTGAGAATCCTATTTTTATGTTCACTAATTTCACATTAAAGGCAATAAATAACATATTAATTGACATAAAAGTTACTCAACTTATACATAGGAGCCTGAGGAAGGAAAAAAAAAATATATATATATATATATATATATATATATATATATAATATATATATATATATATATATATATATTACACACACAGAGTTGTTTTTCTATAATCATGTGATATGCTTGAGACATGGTAAAAAATGTGAGACAGGTGTACAATGGTCTAACACGTCTATCAGTGGTTCTCAATGTCATTCCATAGAAAAACCGCTGAAAACAATAAAACAGTTATAGAAAAATACTGAAAACCAAAATGCTTTCTATGTGAACGGCCCCTTAGTCAGCATTTACTTTCACAACAAATGATACAGGGGGGTTATTCTTGTTCTACGTACATAAATCAAAATGAATACACCTTTCGAACACAATGAGGGTGAGTAAATAATTACTTCTCATGCTTATTTTCAAATCAGAAATGATTTTTGTTTTCTGTTTACATTTCAATTATATTATTGCCTAATATTTTCTTTTTTCCAACCAAACATACCAGAAGGAAGGCCAACTTACTTTACAGAAAGCAAACATTTTTTACAACACAATAGTTTCTGTTATTGCTATTTACTGTACTGTTAATATTATAATGTTTACATTTCCCAAGGTTTACAGCGTGTGTTCTTATCACTAGATTTACAAGTGCATCCCCTGTTAGTATTCCCACCTGTGCTTAAAAGTTTCAGCAGTTGAGCAAACTGACAAAGCATTTCGGTGAAAGTGTGACATTCAATGCCTGTCCTGAAACCGGAGAAGTGGCCACCTTCTTCAAGAAAACTCAGCTCGGCTGCACAGTCTAGTCCTGTGTGAAGCCTGTGTGTATGAGAGCCGCTCTGATTCTGTCACATTTCTGACAGCCCAGCAGCAGCGATGAAACAGCTGTGTTCTGGGTCAGTGCTGCACTGCAACGGCGAACGAGCTCATCATGACCCATCTAGCGATTCACTTTCAGTCCTCTCATTGTTATAGCGTGTACTTATTTCTAAGCCAAATGATGGCGTTCTTATCAAACCACACGTTTTCGTCCCCTCACTGTTCACCATTACAAAAGCAGCGGCGTTTGAAACCCCAGTGAGCTGCTGCCTGTGTAACGCTAGACATCGTCATAATGTTTTGGGCATTTGACTCAGTTCAGTCAGTTCAGCTGACTCGAATCGCGCCTACCATCAACAAAATGCTGCACGCGCATATGACGCCGAATAAATGTTTGTGAAAGAGAAAACAGTATATGAAGGAATTATTACCGATCAGATGAGAAACGCCGTGTTCGCGCGCTGACTAGCTACAGAAGAGCGGCTCAATGGCTACATCATGTCTTCGTAATTCCAGCACCAGTCTTTAGGTCCGAGCATCTTCCACGATCAAACCTGAGCTGATCGGTACATGGCCTCCGTCTCTTCAGTCTTTAGCCTGCGACATACAATCACACATTTACAATGTTCAGTGCTATCGACGCAGGAGAAAATGTGTCTCCCTCCCACCGGCGGTGTTGGACGGTCTGTAATGGTAATGCGCAGGAACAGAATAGTCGAGCTGTCAAATAGTGTAGCAACACAAACACACACACCGCGTAAGGACAACGCGTTTAAAGAGACACGCACACTTTATGCTGCGCATGCGTAAAGCGCATATTCCCTGGCTGGTCCTCAAGAGGGCATTCGCTGACGTTTGGTACATTATGTCAAGTGAACTTTGTGTGTTTCAAGTGTATTTGTGTTATTGATGTTGTAACAAATGTATCTGTAGTTTCACAAATGTATATTTGTAGTTTGATTTATGATGATTTATTTGACTTAAAAATCATGGGTTAGTTTAGCTACTTTTGACAATTTTTAAATAGCATCTATCCACTTAAAATTGTTTATAGCAAAGTGTTTCAAACAGACTTTTCTAATTGTGTGAAAAGGAATTTATATCCAAGTATATATAATAACAATTAATTAAGCCATATTTTTCACTGGCTGCTGTCTTATTGGAAAATGTATGTATTTTTCCATATTAGGATTATATTATTATTAAAATGATTAAAAATCAGATTGCAAACCTAAAGAAAGATGTTTATATTGGGCCATTTAATTAACTTGAATCAATTGCTCATAAGACTCTTCTATGCCCATCATATAATATCATATAAAACTAATTTTCTAAATTAAATTCAAATACTTTTATTTATATCTATCTTTATATATATATATATATATATATATATATATATATATATATATATATATATATATATATATATATATATATATATATATATATATATATATATATATATATATATATATATATATATATCTTTAAGCATGAATAGCCATGAATATGTTGTGTTTTGTTCTTCTTCTGGCATACCCCTGCTCTGAGGCCTTCTTTGATTTTTAAGCCTCTCAGAAGAAACTTTCACGATTCTGAACCCATTCTTTCTTTTAATTACCTGTTTTTCACCTGAAAATAAAAACTGATTCACGCTGTCAGCTTTTCATATTGCACTGTATGTTGTTCTGATAAAAATTAATGGTTAAATAAATTTCCCCTTTTTTTGTTCAATCTAAATGCCGTTCAAATTATAATGTCTTTTGGGAATGTATTACTGTATGCTTCCCTACTGTCTACCACAGTGACCCTTTGTCTGTGTGTGTTTATATGTTAAACACTGTGGTTTGAAATGTTCACATTTTTATTTCTTACATTGTTCATTTAAATTAAAATTATTATAATATTTTGTTTATATTCTTTCATTTTTGATATTATATTTGTCCACGTACAGTATTTCAAGCTTTGGCAATAATGTATCATTTACAGTCATGTCAATAAAGCAATTTTGAATTGAATTGAATAAATAAATGCCCTTATAAGTTTCATATAATGACATATTCAAATAAAAACATCGCATTGTAGTTTTTTTCTGTTTGTAATGAAACTTTTCAAATAATAATAATAATATCTTGATCAATAAAACAATCATAGCATAGCAGTTGTTTGCTTCTTGACACATTGCTTTTGTCCCTCTCGTTGGTTAAATGCTTGTTTGTAATAATAGTTTTCTGCATTAATATATTTTAATAGGGTGTCACGGTGTTGCACGATCGCCTCACAGCAAGAAGGTCGCTGTTTCGCGCCCCGGCTGAGTCAGTTGGCATTTCTGTGTGGAGTTTGCATGTTCTCCCCATGTTTGTGTGGGTTTCCTCCGGGTGCTCCGGTTACCCCCACAGTCCACATACATGCGCTATAGGTGAACTGAATGAGCTAAATTGACTGTAGTGTATATGTGTGAATGCAAGAGTGCATGGGTGTTTCCCCAGTGTTGGGTTGCGGCTGGAAGGGCATCCGCTGCGTAAAACATATGCTGGATAAGTTGGCGGTACATTCAGCTGTGGCGACCCCTGATGAATAAACGGACTAAGCCGAAAAGAAAAGAAAACGAATGAATGAATATATTTCAATAATGATATTGTAGCCCTGCATTTTAAAAATAGCCAGGTATCACTACAATATCAAGAATATTACTTCACGGAAATGGAGACTTTTAACATGCTTTTTAATTTTTGTTTCCGGGTGTGTAACCACTGCAAAAAGTTCGACTGAAACAGATATGGCAATATCACAATATACTTACACATTGCTCTGATAAAACACCTCCCTGCTTTCCATCGTGAATTGTACAGCAAAAGCTTTACCTCTCGTACCAACAGCGTATAAGAGTATATTAAGATAGTTTTGTAACTGAAAGCAGTCAGCGGACGGATTATGTTGACGGAAGTAGACGTGGATTTTGTGACGAGATCAGAACCAAACGTACAATGTAAACTGATATATCGATAACCATTTGACGTCAGCTTTGTTTGCATTATTTGTAAGAGTAATTAGTAACTCATAACCTTAGCCGGAATTTATTTAGGCAGGGGGTTCTTCTCTACAGCACGTAACTTACATGAGGTTGTGGAAATCTAGCTGTCAACGTCGAGCCAGAAAACTACCGTTTATTGATTAAATTAACGTTGCGTTGTAGGGAAGCATCTTCGGTCGGTTCGAAAATAAGCAAATGTTATTTTTGTACGCGCTTTCATTCATAAACGGTCACTGCCGCGTATCTGACATGTAGTTAAATATCTGTCAACTTTGAAGAAACATGTTCAGTTAATGTCAGCTTCACTATGAATATAAAACACAATAGTATTGAATGTTGCTGACAGGAAACGAACGCTTGAGTTGTTGTAATACATATATAAGTTTAGTACAGTATATTGTAGTTTTATATCGAGTTAGTCCATTGAGAAGATGTCTCCAATTCCCGTTGTTCCTCTTATCATCAACTGTTGTATGTCTGCACTGGGGTGTTTTGCAACAGTCAAGCTCATTCCTGCCTTTAAGGAACATTTCATATCTGCAAGACTTTATGGCATGGACCTAAATAAAACCACAAAGAAAGAGGTGTAAGTTTTGGATTTTTATTTTCATGTTATTGTGCATCAATATTATGTGTTGCTTTGCTAAATGAGGTTTGAAATCTGAATTTAACTGTTGTTTTCTCTCTATTAACCAGACCCGAGTCACAGGGTGTAATCAGTGGGACAGTCTTCCTCATCATCCTCTTCCTCTTTATCCCTGTTCCGTTCCTACAGTGCTTTATGGGAGAGAAGTGTCAACGGTTCCCTCATAATGAGGTGAGAGAACGAATGATCCTTTAATCATGAAGTGCATGTCAAGAATTCATCACTTGTTATTGTAATGTTCCTAAAGTAGGGGTGAGCAAGGGCTTTCTGTTATTGCTGAAAGGAATTTTATTCATCAAGAACGTAATAAATTCTTTGTTAGTGCAAAGGCATTTATGATGTTCCAAAACACCTAAAGGGATAGTTCACACAAAAAGAAAGATTTACTCATCCTCAGGTGGTTCCAAAGCTTTAGGAGTGTCTTTTTTCTGTTGAACACAAAAGAAGATATTTTGAAGAATGATGGAAACCTGTAGTAGTCATTGTCGTTTTTTGATCCACATAGTTTGTTCAGCTGATCGGCGCATTGTTGGCCATCTGCTGCATGATTTTCTTGGGCTTTGCTGATGATGTTCTGAACCTGCGATGGAGACACAAGCTTCTGCTGCCCACCATGGCTTCTCTGCCTCTCCTCATGGTCTACTTCACTAACTTTGGCAACACTGTCATTGTCGTGCCAAAACCTTTCCGTGTCCTGCTGGGAATGCATTTGGACCTGGGTGAGTTTGATGATCTGTTGAAGTTGTGAGTTTTCTGTTTCTTGACACAGAGAATTTGATATTGTATGTATTATACACATGGACGTCACCATGGAAGGACTGTATATACTATAATACCGTATAACAGCAAGTTAACTGTTTATATACTGAGTAACTTATACACAACTCCTTTACTTCTCTATGTTTGACAGTAATGTAGTAATAATGTGCACCTTTTTGAAATTGCTGCTTCAGAAAAAGCCCTATACAAATAAACTTAAATTGAATTTTATTGTATGGTGCCTGCATATAAACTGACTGTTTTGCATATAATGTGTTTTAGGAATTCTGTATTATGTGTATATGGGAATGTTGGCTGTGTTCTGCACAAATGCAATCAACATCTTGGCTGGTATCAATGGGATTGAGTCTGGACAGGCTCTCTTCATATCAGGCTCCATCATCCTGTTTAATTTACTGGAGCTCAATGGTGAGCAGAGGGTCTGTTTTTCCTCTTATTTTTAGATTAAAATCTCTTTGCATGGTTTTAAAATATGCATAATTAATTTCATGTTTGAAATTTCATCATTTTATGTTTATATACGCTATCAGTTAAAAGTTTGAAATAATTGAGATTTGTTTTTTAAAAAAGGTTCTTACAATCATGAAGGCTGCATTTATTTGATCAAAAATACAGAAAAGTCTTTAAATATTGTTGTTTAAAATACTTTTTAATAAGTTAAATAAGTATATAAAAGAATATATAATATTATAATATTTAATGTATTAATGTGACAGCAAAGCTGAATTTTCATTACTACTGTAGTCTTCATAAATTATAGTGAGAAATGATAATAATTTTCTGAATTGGTGAAAAAAAAACATTTATTTTAAAGTGCTGAGCAAAGATTAATCGTGATTAATTACATCCAAAATAAATGTTTATTTTGAAATAATATATGGGTGTGTTATATATAGTATGTTTATTATGTATATGTGATACACACACATACATAGAAATAAAACGATGCAAAAAAATTTGTCACAGAGATATTTTAATTATTATATCATTTGTATCGCAAGTACATATATATTTTATATGTAAATTAAAATTTAATTTATGCATGCATGTGTGTATTATATATACATATTAAATATACACAGCACACACACATAAAGTATATTATGTCAAAACAAACGTTTATTTTGGATGCGATCAGTTTTTGCCCAGAACTACTTTGTTTTTATCAACGTTCAAATCAGTTACATTGTTATAATTGTTGCATTTCATGTTAAAGTTTTAAGTTTTCTAAAGTGTATTCAGTATCTGCTCTTGTACTGGTATATTGATCTTTGAATGCCATTTCTCTTTCAGGAGACTACAGGGATGACCATGTTTTCTCCTTGTATTTCATGATTCCTTTTTTCTTCACCACATTAGCCCTCTTCTACCATAACTGGTTTGTTCAAATTCTTGTCTTTTGATTATCATTGGCATATACCAAAAATATATAGGATTATATATATGCCATGCATAAAGCAATTTTTGAAAATGTTATTATTTGAAATCACCAAAAACAAACATGCCCATAGCCAAGATGAACTTGATACGTCCCTTACTGCAGATTGGCTTCAAGTGTGTTTTGATACTTGCTCACTGACATGAAAAAAGTTTTTCTAGTTTTTAAGTTTGCTTAGTGCACCTTTACTTCTGTGTTATTACTACTTTTTTGTTGTTTTTAAGCCCTTAAATGATAAACCTCTCTTTTGAATACTGCCCGTTAGGTATCCCTCCTCTGTGTTTGTGGGAGACACTTTCTGTTACTTTGCTGGAATGACATTTGCAGTTGTCGGGATACTCGGCCACTTCAGCAAGACAATGCTGCTTTTTTTCATCCCTCAAGTCATCAACTTTATTTACTCACTGCCTCAGCTCTTTCATATTATTCCCTGCCCTAGACATCGCCTGCCTAGGTAGGTAATTGCACTTACATTTATTTTTATACATATATTAATGTAAGGACACTTCAATTGAATAATTTAAATTTTAGTAGTCTGGAAACTATATGAGCTATATGTTCTTTATTATACACACTCTTTTTACAATTTTAAAGTAATTTACTTGCAATTTTACTGGATTTACTGGATAGAGAGAGGTGAGTATATGGGTTTAAAATATGTATATTTTAGATATTTTAGTCTGTCTAATAAAATAGTTAAAAGATAAGCTTTAACTCTGAATGGTAATTAAATATTTGACCTCTTAAATAAGTCTTATGATGCCTTTTTAAAGGTCATTTGTAAGGATTTTGGAATTTCTGGAATATCAGGGAATTTTAGAAGGTCTGTTCCAAACATTGAAAGTCAGGGAAATCTTTGTTTAGAATATTTAAGTCATGGAATATCAATGATTTTTGTTTGTCATTTTAAATTTGTCAGCTCTCTGTTTGATGTGTTTATTATAGTTAGTCTATTTTTTCAGTGTCACATTATATTCCTTTCCAGCTTGACAGTCAGCGATTTCCTTAAATCAAATGCAGTTACCAGGCTGTTCCTTTTAAAATATTACATTGTTTTGTGTCTGCTCAGTGTTTAACATAACGACTGCCTGTGTTTCTGTCCATTATTTACCTTATTTTGCAATGTGGAAGCAAGCAACACTTTTTCTTTGATTGTGTAGACTTCTAATACATTTGCCTACATAACTAGGCATATAAAATGGTCAAAGTATTTGCGCATCAAATCAGTGTATTTATGAAAGTACATTTATAATTAAATATTGTGATAAGAAAATTACAGCTTACAACATCAAGCAGCATAACAAGTTGTTTTGTGTGGCTAAAATGAATGGAATTGAATGAGACAGTAAGTCTCAATGCATTTAGGATACAATGGCTGCATCACTCTTACATGAAAAATAAGGTGATTAGGTCATGGAAATTCAGCTTTTAGTGAGTCAAAGTCGGGGACATTTTGTAATGTTAAAAAATATTTTCCCCCATATGATATACACTATTGAAGTTTGTCTAAAACGCTCAGATTGCATTCCATTTCCCATAAAGCCATGAGTGTGTTTCAGAAATGTAATGCCATGCTTTATTACCATAAGTCTGCTGTTTTATGACAATGGATGATCAAGCAGATAAATCATAAATAATTAGACAAGCACAAGTTGTTTGAAGCTTTAACCAAAAAAAAAAACAGAGGGCTGCTCTAATGGTGACGTCTAACGGCCTCAATATAATTCTAGTAAGATTGAAAAACATCTTATGTGTTGTCATTTTAAACTAAATCTGGCCAAATCAAGCTTTTTTCAGATGTTTGACAGGTTCTCTTCTCTTCTTCTGTGGAATAAAAGGCTATATTCTAAACAAATGGCAAACAGAATGGGATCAATGCTCAGAAAATAAACTTTTTGAAATTCAGCCAGAAATAGGAAGAAAATCTCATTTATTTTTTACCTCAAGACACGACGAGATTGTTTATAGAAGATGCCACATGGGACACAAACGACTCACACACGAACATTTACTTAAAGGAGAAGAACCACCAAAATCTCAATATTGCAACAGAAACCAAACAGTTAAACATATTATTGTGGAATGCCCTATTTTTAATGTGATCAGACAACAATTTTTATCTGGACATATATTAAATGAAATATTTTTAAATGTGAATCCTTCTAAAATTGGACAATTTTTATCAAAGTAAACCATAAAAAACAAATTTTTATCTTATATATTATAATTATTATTATATATTTTACCTTGTGTATTATTTATTGCTGTTGGTAACTTTTAATTGTTAGAAAAAAATTTTATAACTATAGAAAAGTTGTATTTATAAAATGTGGTAAACTTGATCTGTTTTTTTTTGTTTTGTTTTTTTGCCATGACATAGCCAAAGAAACTGAAATGGCAATAAACTGAAAATTTTCTCTCTTCTTTTGTGGTTTATTTTCTCCATTTATTCACTTTATTGATGTCAGATGTCCCCAAGTAAAAACGAGAAAATGTAAAGCAAAACTGACATTTTTTTCATGCTTAAAACTGCTCATTTACTTGCTTTAAAGCAATCTACTAAATAAAGTCTTGAATCTAATCTTAAATCAGTGTTCTTAAAACATTAAAATGTGTAAACAATGTATAATATTGACTTTTCCCATCAGTGAATGCAGACAGTGTTCCTTTAGCATTTACTCAATAGATAGAGCAAAATTAAATATAATATTAATAATATATTATTTAGTATATTATAATTATATTAATTATAATAATTTTGTGGGCTTGACTTCTAAATTTGATTAAAACAGGTTACAGTCAGACACAGGAAAGCTGGGCATGAGCTACTCCAAATTCAAACAGAAAGATCTTGGCAAATTAGGGCAACTTATTCTGAAGGTAAAATCACACTCATGACACCACATCACTATATATGGATTTAAAGTTTGTTTGACTAGATTGCATAGAACGTCGTATTTTGAGAACGTTTAAATGTAATGTCCTCTTTCATCCTGCAGGTGGCTGAAATGTTGTGGGTTCTGGATGTGCGTAGAGGCCAGGAAGGAGATGATGAGTTTATTGAGTGTAACAATATGACTCTTATCAACCTGGTGCTGAAAATACTGGGACCTACCCATGAGAGAACACTGACTGCAATCATGCTGTTAATGCAGGTAAATAAGGCTTGGATATTTGTGAGTTACAAACTCATTAAAGGGATAGTTCACCCCAAAATAAAAATTCTGTCATCCTTTACTCATCCTTCACTTATATGAGCTTCTTTCTTCTGTTAAACACAAAAAGGAGAATTTTGAAAAATACTGGTAGCTGGTACCCATTGACTTCCATAGTATTTTTTTTCCGACTATGGATGTTGATAGGACACAGCAACCAGCAATCTTCTGAATATCTTCTTTTGTATTCAACAGGAGAATCTTATAAATGTTTAAAACCACACGAGGAAGAGTAAATGATGAGTTCATTTTCATTTTTGGGTGAACTACCCCTTTAAGTATAAGAAGGAATCTGTTTGATCATTATCATCAGTTCTTTATGAGAATTGTTGTCAAAATGTATATTAAATTCAAACATATATTCATGTATGGGCACTCTTAGTTAAACTAACATTAATATTACTACTAATAAATTCAATTTTAGTATTGTGGAAGCTTTATGAGCAACATGTTCTTCAGAATACCCACTCTTTTTTTAATTTAAAGACCCTCTCAAGCAATTGTGATTTACTGCATAGAGAAGTAAGGATAATTGTTTAAAAATGGATGTATATTTTAGAGCACTTCTGTCTACTAAATTTTATTAAAAGATCATCATTAGTGAAATGTATATACATTGTAAATTGCTCGTGGCTTATCAAGATGTGATAGATTTGCATGTCTTTTCCATGTCTAGAAATACCACTTTGATAATTAGACAGCTTCAGATATCAACTTTTCCAAGACTGTGTGTATTTTGGTTATTTAAAGGGAACCGTTAAGTTTTTGGATTAAAATGTCATTGATATTAATAATAATACAAATATCTATTTTTTAAATGCAGGTTTTGGGGAGTGCTGTGGCATTTGGCATTCGTTATCACCTTGTGCGTCTGTTCTATGACGTCTAGAAAACTTGAAGTCCTGAGATACTCTACAACCTGCTGCTTTCATTTGGACAAACAACTGAATCAACAGATTTTTTTAATATATATATATATATATTATTACTATCTACTGCCTGTCTTCTATAATCATCTCATTGCAGTACAGTGTATTTCAGCTCTTCTGTCTGTGTATCTGCATGTGATAGGACAGTCTACACTTAAGCCCCTAATACTCACTGGGACATGAAGGCTCTATAAATAAAGAACAATGTCAGCATGAGGATTTCCAATAATGTGGGGCAACCTGAAAAGCAGAGGGTTCTATTTTGAAAGGCTATGTGAAACATTTACATTCAGGGATATTTTAGGCAGTTGGTGTGAACATTTCTGAAATATTAGTGAAACACATGTACACTTATATTTTTCTGTGTCAGAGCAAATAATATAACTCATTTGAATAAACAAGTGTGATGATGGACCACGTTAGCTTCACAGAAAGAAAATGGAGCATTCAAACTTGAAATCCAACATAACCAAAGTATGGTGATTGTTTTAATAATAAAAAATATATAAACACGTGTGTGTGTGTGTGTGTGTGTGTGTGTGTGTGTGTGTGTGTGTGTGTGTGTGTGTGTGTGTGTGTGTGTGTGTGTGTGTGTGTGTGTGTGTGTGTGTGTGTGTGTGTGTGTGTGTGTGTGTGTGTGTGTGTGTGTGTGTGTGTGTGTGTGTGTGTGTGTGTGTGTGTGTGTGTGTGTGTGTGTGTGTGTGTGTGGATACATAAACGTATGTTGTATTTGTAGTGTGGCTAACTTGATATATCTTGTAGAGAATAGATAATTGTTACCCACATGCAAAACTATAGTAATTTATATAGTATAGTAGTAGTATATACAATAGTGTTTTTGAACCATACTACAGTAAATCATTTTAAACTGAATATATTACAGTATTTACAACACTGTTAATGAATACTACCACATATAGTATTAACACTAAAGTACAGTTTAGTTGGATTATTTGTTTATATTAGTGTAGTTGTATTACCGCAGCAACTGGAATTACCACCGATTAATTCAAGTACTTTACTATAATATGGTAAACATAACTTTAACGTTCACTCAGATTTATTGATAAAGTACAATGATACTGAGTCCACCCCAAACAGATATACAGAAAACATACATCAAGTAAAAACTTTTTTTAGCGCTGTAAGATATTCATTTCTTGCCAATGAACGCAAAATGCAACACGGAACACTTGAAAGTATTTAGATGTCGGAGGGAAGGATTATCGTGACGTACAGCAAAGCTGCAATTTGATTGGCTTAGATTTGAACGCAACGCCGCAAAGATGATTTCTGATTGGCCTCTTTAATTTCTGGCCAAAAAAGTGAGGAAATGTTTCAAGTATTCGCCAAAGGTGAGTTATTTCTCAATACTTTTAAGCACCTGTAAATGCACGCGCTCACAAAATATTCTTGAATGAAAACACATTCGTTTATTTCAACCCGAAACTAACAAAATGCTTCAACCAGTAAAACGAAGGCAGAATATTAACTTGCCCTTTTTGTTTTGCTAACCAGCTATGCATCATGCTAGCTAAACAACTTAGTCTATGGTTTTATAAACCTGTATTTGTGCTTTCGATGATTAATAAGCTTTCATGTATCGAAGGTAATCGTTTTGGTGCAGTTCATGTGCTGAAATGGGTTGTTATTGAGAGCAAACAAACTGACCGGTAACTTTTCTCGAGCTGCGGTGTGCAGAACCTACAGTCATATTAAGTTAGGTCTCATGTGACTTTTCTGTGATTCAGAGGACTGGAGGACCACACGTTGTGCTTTATATTCAGTTTTATATGCTGTATGATGCCCCCGTCAGCCAAACGAGGCCTGCGCAGAGAGGAGCTGCAGATGGAGCTCGCCTGTGAATGGGGCTCGTGTCAGGAGACGTTTGACAGGATGCAGGACTTCTGCCAGCATGTGGAGAACCACTATAAAGTCACAGTGGACAGCAAGACAGACTTTCCAGGTGCGTTAAACATCTGAAAGGGCCAGGTGTCAAGATGCGTCAGTGAAATGTATTGTTGTAACCTTTATTTAGTTATTCACTTATTTTCCTGGTTGAAGTATACATATTTTACCACCAAAAGGGAAAAAAAATCTGTCATCATTTATTCAACAACATGATGTTCAAGATCTTTTGATTTTTGTTCTGAAATCACTGAAAATTAATGGTTTCTGTGGGAGGAGACGACACGTTTATATAACATTTTAATCTGACACCGAAATGAAAACAAAAGAAGCAATTAAACCAACAAAATAAGGTAACAATACCTGCTGTAACAGGTATTGTTCTCTCTCTCTCTCTCTCTCTCTCTCTCTCTCTCTCTCTTTCTCTCTCTCTCTCTCTCTCTCTCTCTCTCTCTCTCTCTCTCTCTCTCTCTCTCAAAAAATAAAAAAAATAAAAATGACTAATGCTTTGCTTCTTAGACTTTACACACCTGAAACTTTGTCTATAGCACTTGTTCACTGCTGCTCTTATAGTTGTGTGAATTGCTTCCTTGTCCTCATTTGTAAGTCGCTTTGGATAAAAGCGTCTGCTAAATGACTAAATGTAAATGTAATGTAAATGTAACAAGTTCTAGTTAGTCATGTTGGAACGTTTGTTTATTTTTTGTTTACTTCTAATAAGAAGATAAACCATAAGGAATTGAAAGTGCCAGTATAAGTATTAGTGAGTATAGCAGAGATGCCCAAAGTAGGGCCCACAGACCAAAGTTGGCCCATGGTAACTTATGAATTGGCCTGCCATCCCATCTAAAAAGAGAGGGCGAACGATGGGCAGGTGGTTGGAGTGAATTGTTGGGGCTGTCTTTGACAGAGATTGTCTTTTTAAATTTAACATACCCCTTTGCTTCTTCATTTTATTGCTGACCTACAAAAAACTGATTGGATTAAATGTTGTAAATAAATCGACTATTAAAATAAAAATACTGTCACTTGACAGATAAAGGACAATGCACAGATATCTGCGAGCAAATTAAAGCAAAAGGCAGGAGCAGTCATATGGACCACTTTTTCTGGCTTTCATGGAGATTTTATGTTGTGGGATTTTTTTAAGCTTGTTATTAGTCACCATTTATTGTCAGAAAGATGGAAAGGCCAAAATCAGACATTGTTCAAAATATTTGTCTTAAATCTGTCATAAAATTGTCCAGTTTCCTTTTTGTTGTCATCTGAAATTGAAATTAAAAAATGAAAATCAATTTGAATAAATTGTTTATATGTAAAATATGCATCAAAATAAAACACTAAATAATAAAATAACAATAAAAAATTACAAAATGCAATACAAAGTATGTAACAGAATTCAATTAAAGCTAAAATGAAAGTTGAAACAAATTTATTTATAGTGTTAATTAAAAAAATTCTTATTTAAATAATACTATTCTAGTTAAATGATTATGATCAAAGTTTTAGTTACAAGAATGGGTTACACTATTTTACAGTCCCCTTGTTACAGTGTAACTAACTATAAACTGAAAAATTGTTGACTACATGTACTCACTATATGGTTATTGCTAATATTTATGAATAATAAATTGTTATTACTATATAATATCTGTTTTGGCTGGTGCAGTGGGTAGCGCTGTTGCCCCACAGCTAGAAGGCTGCTGGTTCGAGCCTTGGCTGGGTCAGGTGTCATTTCTTTGTGGAGTTTGCATGTTATCTCATGTTCATGTGGGTTTCCTCTGGGTGCTCCGGTTTCCCCCACAGTCCATAGACATGCGCTATAGGTGAATTGGGTAAGCTAAATTGTCTGTAGTGTATGTGTGTGAATGAGTGTATGGGTGTTACCCAGTGATGGGTTGCAGCTGGAAGCGCATTTGCTGCATAAAACATATGCTGGATAAGTTGGCAGTTCATTCCGCTAATGCGACTCCTAATTAATAAAGGGACTAAGCTAAAAAGAAAATGAATGAATGAATGAATAACATCTATTTTCTTATTTCACCTAGGGGCAGTCGTCTAGTCACTGGCACACATTTATCCACTGTTTGTCTGTCTGTATCAATGTTACATCAGCAGAGGATTGTTTCTGAGTGTTGAGCATCTCTGCTCAAGTTTTCTGGCAGTCATTGGCTCTGCTGTCAATAATCAATGCTTGGCTTGCCTGCGTGTCTTTCAGAAGAGGAGCATAACTGCCTGTGGCGAGACTGTGGCTTCTGCTCAGTGGAAGGAGATGAAGAGTTTCTCAGACACATATTCTTCCATTGCTACCACACCAAGTTGAAGCAATGGGGTCTTGCTATACTTAAAAGCCACAGCGACATGGGTGCCTGCTCCGTCGGCCTCCACAACCGCAACATCGTTCCTGAGGTCCAAGAGAACTTCCTCTGCCTTTGGGAGCACTGTGAGGTACAAAAGCAGTCAGAAGTCTTTAATCCAACTCAATTTAAGTTTATTTGAATAGCAATAATTATTGATTCAAAGCAGTTTTACAAAAGGTGTACATTATGCATTACAAATATAGGTTATTAGTTACCATAAATGTATTATTTATGCATAACTTTAACTTTTTAAATAGTAACTAATAGTGTTTAACAGTTAAAGGTATTATAAATAAGCATAATTAACCTGTAGTTATATAGTATATAAGTGATGTCTATGTGTACACGCTATTATTCAAGTTTATTAAGTGGGAAGGTTGTTATTCTTCTGTTTGGTTTATTGGGCTTGTCAGTTCTGTAATTACAAATTAAGTCCTTGACTAATAAGGGTGTTTGTGTTTAGATGTCAATGGATAATCCAGAGTGGTTCTACAGGCATGTAGAGATGCATGCCCAATGTCTAGAGGCCAACGAAGAGAACGTGTTGTTTTGTGGCTGGAAAGGTAATAAATTAATGTTGTTATTAAACTATTTTGCAGATCGTTTACATGTTTCATTTAGAGGTCCTTACATTTTTTCAAGAGGCTTGAGATTTATTTATTTTTTAATGTTTTTAAACATAATTACTCATTTTCTACCTGATTGAAGAGGTTTAAAGGGCCATGAACCCCCCCCCAACCCCATCTCAGCAGGGTGTTTTCACACTTCTAGTTTGAAAAAACTCAGGAAAGTGGGTGAGTCCAGGTTTGTTTAGGTGGGAGTGTTGATTGGCAAAAGAGGGTAGGGTTTGCATGAAAAAGGGAGTTTCAGTATGTGCACATGCTGATTTTCACAGAGGCAAAACAAACACAGGAGCATTGACAGTGACTACGATTACATGGACATCAGTCATCAAATTATTTGCCTTGACGTGAATAAGACAATAATATGATTAAGGTGTTTACATGAGTGGTTTTTAAATGTTCCTTTCATGATCCCATTTACATGTTATAGCACATAATTCAATTAACGTCATTGTGTCACCACGCTATCCACATTTCCTCAGGAGTTTCATGCAATTTTGGGTGGTTCATTCTTAATTTGTGGACTTAAACTGAAGTTTGGCACTTTAACTTTCATTCAAGAACATTTCATGCATCCCCCCGTGACAAATGAGATGTTGGATGCGAGGAACTGCTGGAAGAGTGTTTTAATGGAATTTTTGATACCGCACACCGTATGAGAGAAAAAACCCTCCGTATTTCTCGGTAACTTAGATGCATGTGGCAGGTGCAGAGAATGGTGTCAGACAGCTGTGTGTATAGACTATCCTGTCACAAAATGCGGTGAAAATTCTACACTACGGTAATAGTTTAATTAAGGTGTGTACATTCGGAGAGCAGCATTTCCAGCAGATCTTTCAGTCCGTAATATTGTAGTGATAATAACGGATTGTAAACTTATTAACTAAATCATTTTGACTGAGGTGTGTCTTTAAAAACCTAAAGTGTACTGCTGACGATACTAACTTTGCCATCTGAATAAACATAAACAAAGAACACTGATCACACACTTACCAAATCTGTATAGACAGGACAATCAACACCAACTGGAACTGCAACTTTTTTTAAAAGAAGACGAGTGGCAAATCCGGATTTCACCATTTCCAGATGCGAAAAGCTCTCGGGGTATAAAAATGTTCCTTACAAACATATTTTTGTCGCGTGTTAGCAGACCACTTTAATCCACACATGCTCTCATAGCAGGGAAATGGAAACAAAGCCTTCGTTGTGGCACATTTATAAACGCTGAATATTGTAACAGGCAAAAACAGTCTTCGAAGCTATCGTGCATATTAATAAAGTTGCACCTCATTAACAATAGACCAGGCTGATTGGTTCGAACCAAGTCTTTCTCTTCAATTAATGATAAAACTCAAAGACGTCACGTTGTACCCGCCGGTACAGACATCCAATCTCCACGCTGGAATTTACACAAGGATCTAATCACCATGACGTAGCTTCAAAATTTCTTTTCAACCGGAAGAACAAATTTGCTCGAAAAAACGCAAAAACAACCAGTTTTCACTTTATTGTAAAATATATGTTTTTATATTGTTTTTAGCAACGAGGGACACATATATATGATTGTAAACATCTCAAAAAATGCCTTTTGGTGTTTCGTGACCCTTTAATATTAGGCATGGGCCGGTATAAAATCTGATGGTATGAAAACCTTGGATAAAAGTATCACAGTTTCATGGTATTGCGATTACTGCTCTAAATTGAATTCTTTTAAAATATCTGGCTAAAAAACCACTACAGTTTTCCCCATTTAACACAATATATTTTATTTTTGGAAACAGTTAAACTATTTTGGAACCGTAAACATGTCAGGTTAAATAATTCAAATGGTTTCACTTTGTTTGAGATAGCATTCTTTCTTTTTCACTTCTAGACTGCGAGGCGTCTTTCAAGGGCAGGTTTAAGCTGCGAGAGCACATGCGCAGTCACACACAGGAAAAGCTGGTTGCGTGTCCCACCTGCGGAGGAATGTTCGCCAACAACACAAAATTCTTTGACCACATTCGACGGCAGACCTCCATAGAAGGTGATTGTTGTTGATGTGCAGCTGATGCAGTAACCGGCGATCTGTAAAATGTGTTCTATTGAATCCTTTCATTAAACGGGGATAATATAATATAATATATAAATAAAGATGCCATTAAACTTCTTAGTGCAATCCATTTGGTTTTGTTTGTATTTCTTAGGTCAAAGATTTCAATGTTCACACTGCTCTAAACGTTTCGCCACTGAGAGGCTGCTGCGAGACCACATGAGGAATCATGGTATGGGTCTTCTTGTGTCTTAATTTTCATAAAGTTGTACTTTGTTCTACTATATTAGACCTCATAGGCCTATCACCTAATACAGCATGATTCATTCTGATCATGGTCAGTCTAATGATGTTTTTTTCCCTTTTCCCTGATCAAAGTAAATCATTATAAATGTCCTCTATGCGAAATGACCTGTCCGTCGCCATCCTCATTGAGAAACCACATCAAGTTTCGGCATTCCAACGAGAAGCCTTACAGCTGTGACTACTGCGAGTACAGGTGCGCACAGGTCATTAATATTGACAATGACTCATCATTTCTGGATATTTTAAATACTGTACCCTGTTATGTAAGACCGGTTTGTCAAAACATTATGTGTCAGTTTGTTTGTGTTCTTGCTGTTCCCAGCTGTAAAAACCTGATAGACTTGAGGAAGCATTTAGACACTCATAGCAGTGAGCCAGCATATCGTTGTGATTTTCCTGATTGTGACTACTCCACCCGCTCCTTTTACTCCATCAAGAACCACTACAAACGTGCTCATGAGGTGAGCTGGTCTACATAATGCCCTATGATAAGTCAATGACACACAGATGATAACATGGTAAAGTAACATATTTTGTGATAAAGCAGAAAATAGTTGGTTCTGCAGCTTTGAAGGAACTTTTTAAGTTTTAACCATGAATATGCTGTTTTTAGTTAAAGTCCTGAGTCTAGGTTTGTTAATATAGCAGTAAAAACAATCAAAAACTGATTATAAATATTAAATTCAATTCACCTTTATTTGTATAGCGCTTATACAATGTAGATTGTGTCAAAGCAGCTTCACATAAAAGGTCACAGTAAATAGGAACAGTGTAGTTCAGTTTGTAGTGTTTAAGTTCAGATCAGTTGAGCTCAGTTCAGTGTGGTTTAATAATCACTACTGAGAGTCCAAATATTGAAGGGCAAACCCAACGATGCGCAGCTCTACAGATCCCGAACCATGCAAGCCAGTGGTGACAGCGGAGAGGGAAAAAAAAACTTCACCAAATGGCGGAAGTGAAGAAAAAAAACCTTGAGAGAAACCAGGCTCAGTTGGGCACAATCATTTTAATATCTCCGCTGGCCAAACGTCTTGTGCAGAGCTGCAGTCTCAGTGGCGGAGGCTGGAAGCTGGCCTCAGCGAAGACTCATCTGTCTCTGGAGCGTCACAGGAATCAGTCTCATGTTATCCACTCTTCCATGACCATCACAGTAGCTGCTCAGGATTCGGCCAGGTCCAGGATATGGAAACCTTGGGATCATCTCGTCGTTGGTCTTGGATCGAATCAGTGACTCTGCATAGTCTGAGGGCCTCGGGAAGAGTAACCCCAGGTGGAAATGGAGAATAAAGAAAATAATTAGCGTAGCTGATGTTCACAGTGTATATCAACAAGACGCATAACCTGTGTGGGAGCCCCCTAAGTGGTGCACTGAGTGTATGCTTTACTGAACAGATAGGTCTTTAATCTAGTTTTGAATTGGGAGAGTGTGTCTGAGCCTCGGACGTTATCAGGAAGGCTATTCCAGAGTTTAGGAGCTATAAATGAGTACAAAATATTGGGCATACACGCATATTAAAGAGACAGTTCAAACAAAATTGAAAATTCTGTCATCAATGACTCACCTTTTACTTGTTTCAAACATTTATGAGATTTTTTTCTTCATCCATTTAACACAAAAGAAGATACTTTGAAATAAACTGTAACCATTGATTCCATAGTATTTATTTTTTCTGCTATGAAAGTCAATGGTTACATGATTTCAGCTTTCCTTTGTGTGCAACAGAAGTAACTCATGAAGGTTTTGAACCACTTGAGGATGAAAAAATAAACATTTTTGGGTGCACTATCCTTTTTATTTTGAAAGAGTCATGTGGTGTAAAAAGTGCTGAAACCTATACACTTAAGTATGGAATTAATAGGAAAGTTTATTTATTTAACAAATAAATGTGTTAAATATGTGTGCATGTCTGTTTTATTTTACAAAGTGGTTAGTTTATTTAAAAAAACAGGTTTTAAAGCCTGCAATTTGTGTATTAATTATTAGCAGGAAAGATAAGCTCTAATGTTTGATCCCAGTCATAATGTGGCGGTAATAAATGTAATAAAAATAAAGGTGGAAGATCTTGTGTTGAAAGGGTGTGAGCAATCTGCATCTGCATCACTTTTACATAAATACAGTTGTACTGTAATCATTTGCATTCAGCTCATGATAAAATCAAAACACAAGTGTTCACAAAAGATTCATTTTAATACATGGTATTATCAGGTAGAGCTGGAAATGATGCGTCTCAGTTAACAACTAATCAGATCACTGAAAAAATGTGTTTACCTAGTGGAAACAAGGCCAAATCATGTTTGTAACTTGAGACATGTCTTTATGATCACCTTTAACCCCATGTGCTCTTGATTAATTCGTTGTTGTTGTTGTTGTTGTTGTTGTTGTTGTTGTTGTTGTTGTTGTTGTTGTTATTTCTTTAGCTCCAGAGTAACTAGAATGTTTTATTTGTTGTTTTGTCTTTAGGGAGACTACACTCCCCGCTATAAGTGTCATGTTTGTGAGCAGTGTTTCACCCGAGGGAATAACCTCACAGCCCACTTACGCAAGAGACATCAGTTCAAATGGCCGTCAGGACATCCCAGGTTCAGGTATGAAAACTCTCAACTTCCTTGTTCTCTTATCTTGTATTGTCTGATCTTCACCGTCTCACTTTCCAATTCATTCTGGCCAAGAATCACCACCTTAGTTGCAAAGCACTCAATGCTATTGATAACACTTTTGTTAGTTTTATGTCTTTGTATATTTTTTTTAGGGCATGTGTGTCTCACCTTTATTTTCCTTTCTGCTTACCTTCCTGTTTCTGAAAGAAGACTTTTTTTTTTGCTTTGAATAAAGTAAGAAGTGGTACTGTTGTGAATATAAGGGTAATTTAAAATAGCTGTTTCCTATTTTAATGTATTTTAAAATTTAACTTCATCCTGTGATGCAAAATCTAGTAGTCAGGGGTTATTACTAGTATTAATGAATCCTTTTCACATTTCCGGGTTTCTCAACAGCAGAAGTCGTCATAGTTGGGTAAACTTAGAGTGCAGAGAATAGGAGAGTACAACAAATAATTTTTTTACAATCCCATTTGCTGAAATAATAAAAGAAAAACTCCATGATGGTGTTATCAAGACTTTTAGAAAAAGGAAGGAATAGTGTGATAACGGCAGCCAGAAGAGAAAACAACATCAAATTTACTGTCCTGCTCATACAGTCTGCATTTCAAACGCCTCAGTGGCAATTTTTGTAATTTGATGCAAAGATGATATAATATATACATGAATACATATAAATGTTTGCATGTGTTTGTTAAAAAAACAAAATATTAAAAACTTTTTAAGGATTTAAGATGCTGATGAGCGTTAAACACGTCTTGTGAACAGGGTCCATTTGTTTTTAGCAATTTTTGTTGAATATAATATTAAAAAAAGTACATAATTTCTTTGAGATAGAAATAGTTTACAACATCAAAATCGTCTTTACTGTCACTTTTTTGATAAATTGTATGTGTCCTTACTGAATGCACATCAACAAAAAAATGATTTTTTTTGTACTGATTAGAAACACAATGCATCAACAGATATATGTAATTTACATTTTATATAGTGCTTATCTGGCTACTCGAAGCAATTATATATACCTGTAGACTAGGGCTGTGCGATTAATCGAAATCGAATCTGAAACATTGCGATTAGCTATTCGAAAGAGGGTGCGATATGGAATATATATGTATTATTTAATTTTCCCAAACCAGAGCAAATGCGTGACTGCCGTCTGTGTGTGATAGTCTGTCTAGCCAATTGAGAACTTTTCAATCTGCCTCTTATCAGGCATGTCAGTTTGCTGAGTGTTCAGTATTTTTATTATTATTTTTTTTGTTTGTATAATAAAAGCTACACTATATTCCTAATTTGAGTTGAACTTGTTTACAGAAAGGTAAGGTCATTTTATTTATGCTTACTGCTTGCTCTAGAGAAAATGTTGTTTAATTTCTGAATAATTAAAAGCAAATCTAAATAAATGTTTAAGTTGATATCTTTTCATCTTTAACTAGCACTCGCTGCATTTTAGCAGTAAGAAGCTACGGTACAGATTATTGAGCTGACTACAAAATTCAATCGCAAAATCCCTCAAAAAAAAAAATCGCAATTAGATATTTTCCCCAAATTGCACAGGCCTGCTCTGTAGACCTTCCCTCTGACAAGAAATCATCAAAGTTGTCCAAAGAGACATGTGAATGTGTCTTCCTTGCATACTTCTGATCTGATCAACAAAAACACATCTTAATGATCCTGTGAAGTGCTTTGAAATGTACTGTTGTAATGTAATGTAATGTTTTTTTTTGATCCGATGTTTGGCGAAATCTCAACTGAAAAAATGTAGAGGGGTGGGATGTTGAGTAGTCAAAAAAAAAACAGGCAGTAGGGTTTTGTTTTATCACAGCTCTGCCAGTAACAGTTGTTGAGCTCAAGCACATCAAATGAAAAGCATCTAAAGGGGCCGGGACATGTCAGATGCTAAAGAGAATACTTAATTGGTCAAGATTTTATGAGAAAATGTAGTATGAGGTAATGTGAAAAGTCGTTGACTGATTTAGGCAAACAGACTGAAACTAACATATAAACATCTATATGATCTATATCATGGGACATTTAAATACCGGTTTGCAGTGAACACAGCCTGAGATCTCTCTCCATCCAGGTATAAGGAGCATGAAGATGGGTTCATGCGTCTACAGCTGATCCGCTACGAGAGTGTGGAGCTCACCGAGCAGCTGATTCGGGAGCGTCAGGGGGAAGGGGACAGCAGCGAGTCCAGCCAGCAGAATGTCCATCCTGGCGAGGATTTGGAGGAGACCCCAGAGCCCCTCAGCGCCATTACGGAAGCAAAATCAAGAAAGGATGAAACGGAGGTCTGTAGGACACAGGATAATTCAGAAAGTGTGTTTTTGGTTTTATCTGCTGGCACCTCTTCAGAAACAGACTCTATAAGAGAGGGGTCGGTGATGCGGCAGCTGCAGGACACTGCCCAACAGCTGGGCATGGAGGTGGTTTAACTGCGCCACACATTACTGGAACTCAAGAAGTCAATAAAGAGGGACGTCAGGACATTCCAGTTAAATCTGTGACACAACTTACTGTACTTATGAGGCAAACGGGGGACCAATGCTGGAATAGAGTGTGTTTGACAAAGCAAGCACATTGAACACCGCACTGGACAGAACATGTAAAGCTCCACGAAGGTGATTAAAGGGATAGTTTATCCCAAAATGAAAAATTCTGTCATAGTTTCTGACCATTAGGTCGTTCCAATTCTGTGCTTTTATTGTGCTGAACACAAAAGACGATAATCAAACAGATCTCACCAGTCATTTACTGCTGTATAATTAGAAAATAAATACTATGGGAGTAAATGGGTGGTTCTTTGACGTTCTTCCAAATAACTTCCTTTCTGTTCACAAGTACACAAAAGACATGTATGCTGGATTGGAACTACCTGAGAGTGAGTAGACTATGATAGAACTGAATTTTTATCAATTAAAGGCATAGTTTGCTCAATCATTTTCTCACTCTCATGTTTCAAACCTTATTATTTAATCTTTCATGAAGCACAAATGAGCTGTCTTTTCCATTCAATAAAAATTAATGGTAATTTAGCTTGCCATGGTTCAAACACAGCAAAAAGCACTATTAAAGATAATACAAATAAAATACAAATAAACTGTATGCTACTGCAGGTATTTATACATGTTTTATCTTTTTTGAAGAATAAACCAGTTTCCTTGAACGGGAAAACCCACAATAAAGGTCATGTTGTGATTGTGTTTCACGGAAGAAAGGAAATAAAGGGTTGAAATACTATATATGGGGTGATTAAATGACAATTTTCATTTTGGGCTTACCTATCCCTTTACAGGTGAGAAAAAAGAAAAGGTGAATGGAAATGTTTAATCCTGCTGAACAGCTTAATCAGCTTTCTTTAGCTCTGCAGGTTCAGTCTCAATGTGAAGATTTCAAAATGGATCTCTGTGGAGAACTCTTTATTGTGTATAATTTTATACAGTAAATAGTGAATTGCTTGTTGTGAAGTTGTACTGGAAGTGCTTTTGAACTGACTACCATGCCTGTTTAATTTATTTTTCAGCTTTATATTGAGGTCAGGTTTTTGCGGTTTGTATTTTCGAAGGAAAGCACATTGTGGAGGATGATTCCAGTTCCTAGCACTTTTTTATTGAAGTAAAAGTAATGTTACTTTAACATTTCACTGCCTCTAAAATAGTTTTGGCTACTTTCACTAATGTTAAACGTTTTCATTTTATTTGCTATCAAGTTCTAAAAATCTAATAGGGAACCAACAATTCACAGACGATACTACGTGACCAAATTTCAATTGAAATAAACAAAGGCAGATATTTCAGTACATTTTTGTCCCTTTATTGTTTATATGTTTAAAGTAGCTTACAGACTGAAAATATTGCTTGCTGTTCAAAGGTTTTGGGTCAATAAGAAATTAATTATTTTATTATTTATTTATTTATTTCTTTATTCATTCATTTATCATAATTATAGTAGTCATTGAATTTTTTTTTAGCTTCACAGTCACAAAAGAATAAATGCTGTGGTTTATAACATTCTATGAACCCTAAAAAATGTTTTACGGTTTCTACAAAAAAATATAATTTGCAGATGTTTATGACATTGATATTAGTATAAGAAACATTTATTGATCTTCAAATCAGCATATTAGAATGAAATCTGAAGAGTCATGTGGAGTAAAGACTGCTGAAACATGCCATTTTTAAAAATTCTATTTAAAATATAGCATTAATTGGATTTTTTAAACTTCAAACTTTTACAGGCTCCAAACATTTCATCTGTAGTAAATATTTGTGTATGTCTGTGGTGAATACTGATCCTGTGTGTGCCTGCAGGATTGGTTCGTGTAAGCTCTGTGTGTTTGAATCTCACTGGACAGGAGTCAGCAGGTGTGTTGTGCTGGGTTAGGCAGAAGTTTATGCATTACTGCAGCAGTCAGAGGTCAGTGTTTGAGCGCTTTTCACAAATCTATATCCTTACAGTAATTACACGCGCTGCAGATCCCGAAGCACACTACACACTCTGCCTATAGGGAAACAAATCAGACAAAATTTAATTGTTAAATGTGTAAAAACATGAAATTTACAATCAGCACAACTGAAAGTTTGCCTAAATTGTAAATCAGACTTCCCATGGCTCTCTCCCTTTCTCTATAATCTGTTTCTCTCTGCTGTGTTGGTGATATTAGCTGGTGTGTTTAAAAGATTAGGTTGCGTTAAAGGCTTAGTGTAAGCTACCTACGATGCAACACTTCTCCTTTCTTTCCATCTGTCTCGCTCTACAAGAAAACAGGTGCTTTAAAACTCCCTATGAACAATATATTCTTCATAGTGATATCTGAAATAATCAGAATCGGGGATTAAACTGAACAGATATAAACCTTTTTATGCAACCGAGAAAGATTTTTCCAGGTAATCCATCATGAAACTTGGAGTTTTTCTGTTGCTGCTTTTGGATTTTTTGCAACATGTCTTTGCACAACTTCCTATAACTGCATTTACTGAAAGAACGCTTGTGGAAGAAGGCCAAGGAAGTGGTAAGATGATGAATATCTAAACTAAGCTGCTATCAAATTGGAAAACATTCATAGGCTATTGTACATTGAAAATTGGTAGAGGATGCATGAATTTGAGCCCCTGAGACGACTCTGTGCTCCTCAGGTCTGTTAGAGGTGGAACAGGAGGATGAACTGGCGGACACTTACTGGTCTGGGACAGCCCCGCTCTGTTTTGGAGGGTGTAAAGGCAGACATCTGGAGTTGAAAAGAGACAACTGTGGAGATTCAGACTGCTGCTGGGTGGGATACAAATCCCTCTGTAGAGGTACATTGTTTTTAATATATTTTTGTTGTCATCTTTATAGACATTTTTCCCATACAGACTATGTTATAAGTTTTGGTCCTCCTTTAATATGCTGTTTTCATTGCCCTAGTGAATTGTGGGAAGCCTGATGTTGACTTTAATGGGATTGTTTATGGGAGTGATTGGTGGGTCGGTTCTGTGGTGCGTTACGACTGCAGGCCAGGATTCGTTTTGGTGGGAGATCCTGCTCGAGCATGCCAGTCCAATGGAAAATGGACACCCAAACCATCCTGCCTCAGTAAGTTCTTTTCTGCCCGAATGTCGCACACAAATGAAGGAGAGTGCAGGAAATGGGAAAATGCTGATAAACCGATAAACTATGAGTTTGTTTCAAGTGTTGTATATTAGCAATACTGTATTCACTCACCACTCACTTTATTACGTACACCTGTCCAACTCTGTTTACACAAATTTCTAATCAGCCAATTACATGGCAGCAACTCAATGCATTTAGGCATGTAGACATGGTCAAGATGACCTGCTGCAGATCAAACCAAGAATCAGAATGGGGATAAAAGGTGATTAAGGTAACTTTGAACAGAGCATGGTTGTTGGCACTCAATGGGCTGGTCTAAGTATTTCAGAAACTGCTGATCTACTGGGATTTTCACACACAACCATCTCTAGGGCTTACAGAGAATGGTCCGAAAAAGAATGATGGAAAAATGGTCCCATTACTATCAAATGAGCATCTTGTCAACGCCACGGCCTACCTGAGTATTGTTGCTGACCATGTCCATCCCTTTATGACCACAGTGTACCCATCTCCTGATGGCTACTTCCAGCAGGATAACGTGCCATGTCATAAAGCGCGAATCATCTCAGACTGGTTCTTGAACATGACAATGAGTTCACTGTACTCAAATGGCCTCCACAGTCACCAGGTCTCAATCCAATAGAGCACCTTTGGATATGTTTAAACCAGAGATTCACACCATAGACAAATCTGCAGCAACTGCGTGATGCTATCATGTCAATATTTCTAGTATCTTGTTGAATCTATGGCACAAAGCATTAAGGCAGTTCTGAAGGCAAAAGGGTCCAACCCTGTACTAGTGTGTTGTACCTAATAAAGTGGCCGGCGAGTGTATGAGTAATTCAACACTAGCTAAAGTCAGTATGCAACCAGAAAAGTGGTAACAAAAAAATCCTTTAGAATGACCACACACTGTACTGCCTGGACATTATTTGTTAAAAGATCAATCCACTTTTTTTGAAAATAGGCTTATTTTACAACTCCCCTAGAGTTAAATAGTTCAGTTCTACCATTTTTAAAACCCATTCTCTGCCTGATCTCTGGGTCTAGCAGGTGCACTTTTAGCTTAGCGTAGCATAAATCTAGCTTGGTAACAGCACTGCATAATATGATTGCATCTGCTGGTATGAAAGTACAGTTCTTAACCATATCGACCTAGAAAATAGCAACTTTTCGTTTTCTGTCAGTCTTAGTACATGATGTAACTACAGAGGAGTCAAGCTTTCAACAGGTAAATAATCACAACCCTTTGATCATGTTCGAGTGAGATGCTAATGATCTAATCCGATTCAATGATCACTGCTAAGCCAAGCTAAAAGTGCTCTTGCCAAGACCCAGTGATAGATTAAATGGACCAAAAAATGGTAAAACAAATCATTAACTCCAGGTGACTGGTAAAATGTTTCTTTAAATTCACAGACATTTCCTATAAAGCAGGGGTGTCAAACTCAGTTTCTGGAGGGCTGCTGCCCTGCTTAGTTTAATTCCAACCCTGCTCTATCTTACTTACCTGGTTTCAAACAAGCCTGAAGGACTTAATTAGTTTGATTAGCTGTGTTTAATTATGGTTGGAACTAAATTGCAGAGCTGCGGCCTTTGACACCTGTGCTATAAAGTGTCTATGCTGTTTTAAAGATGGACCATTTTGTTTTGCAGATCCTCTACAATTGGTGTAGTGTACACCCATCCAAAGTCACTTTTTAAGAATGTTCTGTCTAAAACTAATCATTGATGAATCCAGACCTTTTTCTGGTCAAATGTGATTTTGGTCTTTTGTGATTGGACTATGCTCAAACCAAGATTTGTGTGATAAAATTACATTATCCTACTTTGGTTTCAGTTCTGGACAATCTGTATATTGCACTGTACTTGACTTCATACCTAATAAGTCAAGAACAGCCAGAGCTGTAGTTGGGAATCATGGACGGAGCCCAAGGAACTGCCAGTGGGCTTGAATAAAGCTTTCATTCATCCAATTAATACAATTAGGCTAATGGTTCACATCTAAATTTCATCTCTTGACCCAATGAAATTAAATAATTTGCCATGAGAGCCATATATATATAACCTGGTACAAAGCATACAGTATTTGTCTTGTTGAAGTAAGTCAATTAATTAAAATTCTCTTTATGTTAAAACAAGATATATCTTTAATCAAAACCACAATTCCCATGAGATGTTCATTCATCCAATTAAAAGAAATTTGGGTAATAGTTTCCATTCATTCATTTTCTTTTCAACTTAGTCCTTTTATTGATCAGGGGTTGCCACAGTGGAATGAACCGCCAACTTATCCAGCATATGTTTTGCGCAGGGGATGCCCTTCCTGCAGCAACCCATCACTGAGAAACATCCATACACACACATTCACACACATACACTACAGACAGTTTGGCTTACCCAATTCACCCATACCACATGTCTTTGGACTTGTGGGGGAACACCCAGAGGAAACCCACACGAACATGCATACTCCACATAGAAATGCCAAATGACCCAGCCGAGGCTTGAACCATCGATCATCTTGCTGTAAGGCAATCGTGCAACCTACTGAGCCACCGTTATGCCTAGGGTAATGGTTTCACATCTAAATTTAATCATTTGAGCTAATGAAAGATAAATAATTTGCCTTAAACTATTTTTTTTAACAAGTACAAAGCATGTTGTTATGATTGCTGTACGTGGAAACTGGAGCTACTATAAACCAACTAAACTGTTTAATTAATTTAAATGGCTTGCAGGGTGCTTGCATTTATGGCACTTGACAACGCTTAACATCTCGTTAGCAAGTAGGACACTCTTGTCCCATCCATGTGTTTAAATATTACAAATGCTGCACAATGTGTTCTTCTCCAGTCTGAGACCTACTTTAAAATTTGTTTTTAGGTGGTATTAACCAGAAGGCACTGCATATTATTGCTCATGAGAAGTGTGTTCATCATGGATTAAGTTCTTGTTTATGTTTTGCTAGTCTTAATGTTAAAACAAATGACTAGAGGATCTGGGTTGTGAAGAACACTCGTCATTCTTGAGGCCATTGAAAGGCAGCTGTGTACTATTTAAAATTCAGCTCTACTTCTACATTCACTTAGGCCAGAGGTGAACTGCTCCACAACTGAGCTTGGTTTCTCTCAAGGTTATTTTTTATTTTATTAAGGTTATTTAATTTTGTCACCTGATGAAGTTTGGGTTAATAGTGACTGTTGCTTTTGTTCTGCTTAGTCAGGGTTTGTGGAGCTGCCTTGCACTTGATCCTGCAACAATGAACTAAACTGATTCAACATCAATCCTGACTTTCATGGTACAGCTTATTGCTGATCTGAACTTATTTCAAATTGATGATTTCGCCCTGTCCCTGTAAATCGATTTAACTATTTGGCCTGTTTATATTTGCACAACTGCTTTGACACAGTCTTGCATAAATGCTGTGGAAATAAAGATGGCTTGAGTTACATTTCCCATACTTGTCATTCTGTTGCTGTATGTGACAATAGGAGTGTGTCATCGCGGTCGGGTTGAAATCAATGAGAAGGACATTGATGGGACGTGTTCGTCTACCTGTCCTGATGCCAAGAGCTACGCAGTCCCTCTGAACCACAAATGCAGTCGCATTGAGAACTGCAGGACTAAAGAATCAGGCTGGAAGCGCTGGTTTACACGCTGCAACTACTGCGACTGTGACTGCTTCACTCCCTGCAGTGAGTATTAGTCATTTAAACTGCAGCTAGTTAAAACATATTGACTAATGCAGAAGTAACAAACAACCTTGCAAAATCAATGTTTGTGTTCCTTCTCGCAGGTCTACAGGAGAGAAGATGGTGAAGCTCTTTTTCTTATTCTACTCGATAAAGTCATGACCATGGTAGTTACCCCTCCTATTGACTTACAGGACAAAAATTACCCGGATACCATTTTAATAGCAGAAAAAAAACTTAAACAGTTGAAGTTTGGTGACTTTTTCTAAAATGACCCCAACATTAGAAAAAATTATCATTTTCTATTATCATATTTTCATGAAGGCTGTACACACTTAGGATACAACAGTAAGCAGTAGAAAATATACCCTTCACCTAAGTAAAAAAATGAGTGGTTCTCTCTCTGATTAAACATGGATGAAATATTTTAAACTGATAATTGAAAGCCTAGACATTCAGTGCTCTGTAATACACCCGGTGCAATAAGACGCAAGATGTGTTTGGTTTGATTTGTTGCTATTTTCAGTTCAGCGCAACCCTAATTTTTACATTTTGCGCCATGTTGTTTAAATAGCATATCCATTTGCGCCACTTTGCGGACTCATGGTTGTGCTGGTTTTTAAAGGATGTGTGTTAAGGTGCATTAGAGGCGTGCTGCTTTTTTGAAGAACTGAAAAAGACCACGCCATTGACCAACTGAAAGCTAGTCTAAAGTCCAGCGCAGAGCGCATTACTTATGCACCTATGCAAGTCCAAATGCTTACACATTGCTTAATACACACAGGATGAACAGCAATACACAAAAATATTTACATATATAAAAAATTAAAGGATTAAAATGTTACAAAAATTGATATTTTCGACATATAAAAACGATGACCTCTATGCCTCCTTGTCGGGGGGCTTTTTTTTTTTTACTTATGACCATTTGCATTGTATAATGTTATTATTATTAGCAGTATTATTTATTATATTTATATTTGCTTCAATAAAAACAAGTTTAGATTTGTCCACCCGTCAGGTTTTGGACCATATGGGGCATAAGAATAGGATGTGTGTTTGGATATTACTTCATTGTTATTGTTTATTTGTTTGCTGGAAATTGAAACTGAATTTAGAAATAGTTTTGAAACAAACCTTTGCGCTTAACAAATGAAATTAAATATGTAGGCTGATGGATGTCTTCAGTGGAGTGCATACAGCACTGTTTCCTTATCCCCAAAAGTAAAGGAGTAAAGAGTAAAAGTAAACTAAAGAGAAAGTAAACTGACCAAATGGAAGAGGCTCGTTCTTTATCCTCGTGCTGCAGATGCTCTGTTTAACTGTTTTCTTACTAGTGAAGCATTCAGTTTTTCCTCTTACAAAGTCTGACATGTAAACAGCAAATGCATGGCATGACGCAACTAACTCTTAAAAAGAATGTGAGATGAGACTCAAAAAACACCCTTAACTCATTAAGAGAATAAGCTCAACCATGTTAGACCATGCGCCGGGGCACAGAGCATATTTTTCTGTCCTTAAAATAGCAAAAGTGGATTCAGACACATGTCCTTAAGGCTTTTGCGCCATGCGCTTTAGACTTTGCACCTAGATTGTTCAAATAGTCCTCCGTGTTTCTTCATGCAAAATACATTTGCAGATTTAAATTAAATTTACCTGCTTTATTTAAAAGGTTTAGTGAAAGTGGGTCATTTTTGACTCAAAGGATGAATTCTAAGACATCAAGAGGGTTAAGGAAACGACTGAATTAATCTTTTTTGAATGTACAACATACAATCACAACAGAAAATCTCAATCTGCATATGAAGGCATTTAGATTTTGAATATCATTCAGACATAACATACAGTTTTATATTGAAGACATGTTTGAAATCTTTGTTAATCGTTGAGTACGAAAGCCCAGATATTCAGTCTAGATGTTGCAGTTTTCATGTGTTTCTGTACAGAAATGAACTTGTAATTTTATTACTCTCTGAGCATAAGTCTAGTGAAGAGGAAACTCTGTGCACGTTACTGATAATATGTACTATTTAGCTGGATCTTGTTAGTCATAGTTGTGGAAAAACCAGAAGAGACATCTATTTAATCATCACTGTGCTTTTATTGGAGTATTACAATGCTGTAGATACAATTACATCATTAGTTTGTAACTTGATTAATTAACTTGATTATTGCGGTTATCTATTTTATTGATTAATTAATTCATTTATATCTAAATCATGAATTCCATAGCGAAACGAAAATCAGCAACAGAAGTTGTTAGGCCCAGGTGGTGAAATTCATAATGAAATTCTCATTCTTCTCGGGTTGGTAGCAGCCAATTCCTGCAAAAGATCGGGGAGAATATTTTGTAGTTATATTTTGTGTTGTATATTTAAAGCATGTGTTTTTTGTTGTAAGTAAGATGACGCGCACAGATACTATATTAAACTCATACACTTACCCACGTTCAGTGGGGTGGTTTTCTTATTTCTTTTCGACAGAAGCTCCCAGTAGGTTTTGTTCTCAGTAGATCCAGCCAGTCCGTTCACACTCTCCAGAAATATGCCATAGCTTTTGCTGATGCTGTATGTGAAACTAATAGAAATAAATGTAGCAGAATTAATACAAGCATAAAATAATCACTGCTGTCTATAATAGTCTGATTTTTAAAAGCTTGTGAGATCAGATGAAAACAACCTTCCAATAATCTCCTTCACTCATGACTTTGTTTGTTTTAGGTGTTCTAGGTATACATTATCGCATTTGAAGCGCATTAAACTACAATGTTTTGATTTAATTTTGTGTCATACTTCAACTGATTGTTGTCCTGCAGTTGATTTAAGATCCCAAATATCGGCATTCCCTTTGGTGCAGTGACGGGGTAGGTGTTCAACTCATTAGCAAATTTATTACTGACCACCACGTTAATGGACACCTGAGACGACACCACTCCATGTTGCTCTCCTGTTCATCCAGCCAAAAAGAGGAGAAGGTTATTTAGAAACATGCAGTCAATATCAGTTACTTTAGCCAATACTATTGTAATGGATTTCAATATTTACTTGAGTTTGTGCATAGCAATCATATCAACAATATTATCAAACTTCCCAAATGATACTCAGGACGTTAAACCTAAAGTGACTTGAATTCAGTTACATTTATAAGATATCATGTTTTAGAGGAAAGCTCACCTGAGTTGCCTCCTCTACCCAGCCCTGGAAAAGGCAACAAAGCTGCGAAGCACAAAAGAGTAATCGCTGTCAGAGTCATCTTACCAGTCCTCCCAGTGTGACTGAATGCTTAGAACACCCACAGAAGCTCTTTATATATCGTTTGCGAGCCAATTTTTAAAATCGCGTCATTTTTGAGAAATTCAGGGAGCGGCTCACTGAAAAAACAAGTAAACATCACAGACAAGGAAATGTAGAAATTTTGTCACGTGAAAGACAACAATTTAACTGTCCCCATGTCTTGTGCAAGTTAAATGCTGAGTCAAGACTCGCTGTTAAAACATTCCAGTTTCATCGAAGATTATGCAATAATTATGATTGCGCTGATCCTTTGTTTTTGTCTGTCATAAACATATGCTGACAGCTGATTTGAAATACTGCTTAAATTTAGCTCTGAATATGATAATGGTATAAGATTTGAATAATATAGTTGAAGTTTCTGTTTAACAGTTTTCAACACTTTTCTAAAAGAAGTTTTGATTCTGATCACTGATTTCTTTTATCTTTGCCATGATGACAGTACATAATATTTCACTAGATATTTTTCAAGACACTTCTATACAGCTTAAAATGACATTTAAAGGCTTAATTAGGCAGGTTAAGGTAATTAGGCAAGTTATTGTATAATGATGGTTTGTTCTGTAGACTGTCGAGAAAAGAAATAGCTTAAAGAGGCTAATAATTTTGACCTTAAAATGTTTTTTTTTATTAATTTTATTAAAAACAGCTTTTATTCTAGCCAAAATAATACAAAAAAAGACTTTCTTCAATAGAAAAAATATTATCAGACATGCTTTGAACATTTTATTGCTCTGTTAAACATCATTTGGAAAATATATATATTTTTAATTCAAATGGGGTTTAATAATTCTGATTGTAGCTGTACATAAAATGTTTAAATACTGCTTATAATGTATTTTGCCAGCAAAAGAAATACAATATATTTAGTATCATTGCAAAAAATATAAAGAAAAACTTTAAATATTACCAAATGTGCACAATTATGATAAAAGTGTTTCAGAGCTCAGCATCAGTAATGTATTCCATATTCCATTACATATTTTACAAGTTGTTTTTTTTCTTGGTAGCTTTTAGTATCATTATTTCAGTGATTTTCACAACCTGGAAGTCAGATTTCTGTGATAATTTTGTAAAATTCCATGATATTTCCAAGTTTTCCAGACCAGTACTTTGATATGTTACAACTGTAAAGTATAATCTACTTTAGCTTTGTCAAGCTCTTATACACACTTTATTGACATTGGTGGATCAACAAACCATTACATTCCACAAAATGTACTTTGTTGCGTAAAAAGGTGTTTAAGATTATTTAATATTTTCACACTAAGAAAATTTTTTAAGGAACTGTTCACTTTAGGGTATCCAAAAATTTTTCTTTTGTGGCACCCCTGTGGAAACTCCACAGGTTTTTTTGGAAACCTTTAATTTAACCGTGTATGCAAAAAAAAATCTCTAGGAAAAGCTGCCAGTGTGTCTGTTCTCATATCTAAGAAATTACCATTTCCATATCTAGATGAATGGATGAGGCAAATGTATTAATTACAAATTGTAGCCACCCTGAACTTGTTTTGTGGTATTTATTTAATGTTGTGCAAACAAAACTGCATGAAAATAAACCTATATTTGTCAGTAATATGCCCCTGTAAATATTGTTCTTGTCAAAAGGAACAAAAGCTGTTAGCACCATACTACCCTGTAGTTTTCATTTTACCTAGAAACTGCAGTCGGTGCTATGTTTAGGTACAAAAATGTAGGCTGTAGCACGAAGCAAGTGTTCTGCATCTATCCAGTGCAAAGACGTCACATGCAATCTGAGCGCTGTATGCAAATCACTGACTTCAAAAAGCTCAGTAGTCTGGAATGCTGATGTTTGTTCCTTTAAAATGTGTTAAAGAGAGGAACTCTAATCTTGTTGTTCTTTGAGAATACACCAAGTGAAGAGGTAACTGTGAGTGTGTGAGTTGAATAAACCTGAATAAAGATCTATTGATTTAATCAAACTGAGACTTAAATCAGATCTGTCAGTTTATGTTTATTAGTGTTGTACTACTTAGATACAATGAAATATGTTTATTCATTCAGTTAAACTTGTTGATTACATGACTGAAACGAGATGTGGTGTTAATTCAGCAGTAACATTTAAAACTACAAATTCAATTCATTCATTTCTTTGTGGCCCATGTGGTGAACCTCAGGATTAGATTCTCATCCTTCTCAACCTGGTAGCAGCCGATTCCTGCAAAAGATTGATGCAATTGAGAGTATAATTAATATTTACAATAGAGAGAATAGTATTTTGTACAATCTAATACTATGTCAGTCTAAAAATGGAATTACACAAATATTAATACTGCTTCATAATTTTATAGCAATATTATGCAACTATCTTCATTCACTTACCCACTTCCAGCCGGCTCACAACTCCGCTTTTCTCAGAGAAAAGCTCCCAGTATGTCTGATCCTCATCAGATCCAGCCAGTCCGTTCACACTCTCCAGATATATGCCGAAGGTATGGTGAATAGTGTAACTGAATCTGTTATTAAAACAGAAATAAAGGTAGCAGAATTAGCACAGAATTGACTCTTACTTTTACAATGGTCTAATGAGAGAAGAGCTGAGTCAGGTCTGTCCATATAAACATCTCAAGCTTAGCAGTGATGCATCACTAATTGTTACAGAACTACTTTGATCACTTACTCTTGTTTTTCCTGTAAACCACCCAGTAGTTAAAAGTGCCAAATTTTCTCATAACTGTATTCAGTGAGTGAAGTTTATTTATAAATTAAGTTCGAGAGAAGCACGTGCTTATGATTGACCACAGCTGGTCCTGCATTAATCTTATGAGCTTTCTCCCGGGACAGCATGCCAAACTCGCTTTATAATCAATCATCAGCTAAGTGTGAACGCTTGAACTGACTTTAATTATGTGAATCATCACAATCTACACAGCTAATCTGGTACAGTATTCGATACATTCACATTACTATGTACACTGTGAAAAGTGAACCATCAGATCAGCTTATAAAATAAATAATAATCATTTGCAATAAAATGTTTACATTTGAAAATATACACTTAGTAAAATCGAAATTAAGTTGAATAAATTTAATTATTTTAAGTAGAAAATTTAAGTACAATGTTTATGAAACGGTGTATGAAAAATCTATAAAATACTTGAAGTCTGCATTGGATTCCATCAGTTTATTTAGCACTCCAAACATCAGGCCTTCCTGGATCACAGTGGTGGAGAATGAGAGCTGCTCATTGGTGAAATCATTAACGACTGTCACTCTAACGGGAACCTCTTCCAGCTTGCCTGTTCAGGAGAGAGAAATAAACAGCATTATAAATACTCAATAAATATCCTGGAAAAAATGGTAATTAAGTTATTCCTCGCCACTGGCTTGCTTGGTTTGGAACTTGATGGATTTGCTCTTCAGTTTTCGTACTTTAGCAGTTAAATTGAAACCACATTGAACTAAACTAACCTGAATTTCAAGTTTGAAAACTGGACTGAAGCAGTTTCATATTTCTAGAACTTCAAATGTTATGCTGCTTAGATGCAATCTACATTGTAAAAGCGCTATATAAATAAAGATGAAGTGAAGTAATCTATTATATATATGTGTGTGTATATATATATATATATATATATATATATATATATATATATATATATATATATATATATATATATATATATATATATATATATATATATATTATTATTATATGCTATAATATATCTATATATATTTTCTTTTTCTTTCTGTGCGTGGTTACAAATGCTGGGTTCCACACAATATATTTGTCTTGGGACAACATGAAGCAATTAACTTATTAGTTTTTTTACAAATTTAAGAGCATCGAACATAAAATAATTGAGTTGCTCCCACCCCTAAAAAACTGTTATATCATTTTAAATAGCTCAGGTGCCAGATAAAAAATGTAAAATAATGGCAGTTAAAATGCAGAAATTTACTGTAAAATAACAGACGTTAAATAACAGAAATTTAACAGAAATACAAATTTTAGGATAATTTCTGCAATTTAACTGCCATTGTATTGCGGTAAATGCTTGTAATTTAATGTCCATTATTTTACAGGAAATTTCTGTAATTAAACGACTATTATTTTACGGTATATTTCTGTAATTTAACAGCCATTATTTTACGGTAAATATCTGTAAATTAACGGCCCCCAGCAGCCAGAAAAAGACAAAAAATAGTTTTACTAGTTTTACTGATTCATTTTTTTTAGGTTGAACAAACAGCAAGTGTCATGAGTTGAGTGTGGTATCTCAATTAAACGCAACATCTCAACATAATAAATGTTGTACTTTCAATATATGTGGTTAAAAAAAGGATTTAAAACCTGTAATATTTCTCCTCATTTCATGCTGAAATCACAGCTAATAAATCTCACCTGAGTCCGCAGGCAGTCCCAGAGCTGGGAAACACAGCAAAGCCGTGAAGCACAAAAGACTAATCGCTGTCAGAGCCATTCTACCAGTCGGGGTTTCTGAATATTTCTAACAACCTCAACACTCTATTTATATTCTGGGATTTCTTTGCATGCCAGTTTGCAGATCATAAATTATCAGTTTTATTGTAAGTCTTATCTCTTGGAAAGGAGTGGTCTGCCAAGGGTTTTGGCAGGGATTAATTGATATTCCTGTTCATTGATGGACAGTTCTGGGAACTGTTTTGAGGACAAACTCTGATAACATTGAAAGTGGTAATTGTTTGGAGGCCGAGTCAATATTCTGTCTTAGGTGTTGTGAAATATGACATGTCAAATGTGCTGTATAGTGTAAGGGGTGAGGATCGTGTGCTGACATTATCATTTACTGACCTCTTTCAACTCTTAAAAGTTTTTGTATTTTTTATTAACGAACATTAATTATTAACCACCATAAAATGACACGGTACTGTTGCCATCTTTTCTGTCTTGTGACAATGAAGTACATTTTTCAAAAGTCAGAATTCTATGCCATTGACATTGTCGATGTGTATCAATTTATTTTATACAAATTTGGCCACTTTTTTATAAATCGCTTGGAACACCAATATGACTTTTAACTGTGGTGTTATTAATAAAAAGGGCTTTTTTAAAATTGTTTTGTTTAATTGACATAAAAAATGTAACTGCTCAGGCCCTATACAGGTTTTGAATCATTAGCTGACCTGCATTTTTAGATAGGGCATGTGCTCAAGTAAAATGGGTCAGATGATCAGCAAGAATGAGCCAGTCAAACTGCAAAGTGAAATATAGACGTTTCTGATAAAACATATTTATTGATGTTTTATTGTTTAATGTAAAAAACTGTGCATTTAAATTACAGTTTAATCACATATGAACATCCATTTGAATTAGATTAATTAAAATAAAACATTGATTTCAAACAATTTCATCAATAAGACATTTCATGAACAAAATGCAACAATAAAAGTTTGTATAAAGGCAACAAATGACTGCAAAAGAAAGATTTCAATGAATTTTATCAATAAAAGTAAAAATTTTAACAAAAACGTGTGTGTGTGTGTGTGTGTGTGTGTGTGTGTGTGTCTGTGCATGTTTTGTCATCATCAAAAATACCATTCTCTTCTTTGTTTGTGTGCACACATACACATGCCTCACTAAGTGAAGTTTATTTATAAACTAATTTTGAGAGGAGCACGTGCTTATGATTGTTCACGGCTGGTTCTGCATTAGCTTACAATTAATTGACCAATCAGATGATTCTAAGTCACTATAAATAACCAGAGTTTTCTTATCTCTGTATTTTTGTCTTGAGGTTGCATGTTCTCCCTGTGTTGGCGTGGGTTTGCTCCGATTTCCCCCAACAGACCAAAGACATGCCTTTTTCTGGCATTATTTCAGAATGAGACATTGTCCCTCCCGTTAGCAACCTCAGACCAATAAATTAATTTTCTAAAGGTTAGGTTTTGAGGACAGTTTAAAATTCCTTGCAGTCATTGGCTCTTAAAGTGATGAGACACTTCAACCTTTAACTGGTCCATTTTACCTTATAGCCCAATTTTTCTGATCCCACTGATTCATTTTCTTTTCGTCTTAGTCCCTTTATTAATTTGGGGTTGTCACAGCGGAATGAACTGGCAACTTATCCAGCAAACTGTATGTTTTATGCAGCGGATGCCTTCCAGCCCCAACCCATCACTGGGAAACATCCATATACGCTTATTCACTCACACACACACACACACACACACGGGAAACCAGAGCACCTGGAGGAAACCCACGCGAACACTGGGAGAACATGAAAACTCCACATAGAAATACCAACTGACCCAGTCGAGGCACGTACCAGTGACCTTCTTGCTGTGGGACAATCATTTTGCTTCCTTTTAGTCCTTTTATTCATCTGGTGTCGCCACAGCAGAATGAATTACCAGCTTATCCAGTATACGTTTTACAAAGCGGATGCCCTTCATGCTGCAACCCAGTACTGGGAATCATCCATACACACTCATTCACACTTATACACTACAGCCAATTTAATTAATTCACTTCAGCTATATCACATTTCTTTGCACTATGGGGGAAACTGGAGCACGGAGCAAACCCACGCGAACACCTGGAGAACATGTGAACTCCACACAGATATGTCAACTGGCCCAGCCAGTACTTGAATCAGCGACTTTCTTGGTGTGAGGCGACAGTGCTGACCACTGAGCCACTGTGTCACCTGCTTGATTTCATCTTTATTGCTGAATTTGTCCATCCATCCATCCCTGTCTGTCTATCTGTCTTTGTGTCTATAATTTACCTTTGCCTAGTTATTTTCTGATAAATATGATTTGATATTTAAATTATATATTTTTTATTTTTCTCATTTAAAGGGCTATACACATTTTTTTAAATATTAAAATAGATTTTAAAAGTAAAGACTAAGAATTGCTTTATATTGTTGCTATGCAATATTGTGTGTCCCTTTCCCTCTCTTCCAGCGAAATAAGACTGAAAAGACGAGAAGACTGCAACCAGGAGCAAGAATTGAAGCACACGCTGCAAGGTAAGCATATGTGTCCTCTTCATCCCTAACATCAGGTTAGCCTGAAGCAGAAGTGAATGTGATACCGTGCATCTCCCGACAGAACCCGCGCGTGTGTGTGTGTGTGCTCGGCTCGCCATGCACGGATGATGTAGGGCGTCGTTTGAACGCGAGTTACCCCGACGGTTTCACCGAGAATAACCCGAGCACTGCAGCATCAGCACCAGCAGCAGCCGATGCGCAGGTGCCGCCTTTAAAGAGACCGCGCGCTCAATTCACCAGTGCTGCTGCTGGATTGGCTGTAATTTCCTTTTGTTTTACTTTCCATCATCTCCATCCCCACCCGTTCATTTGCTTTCCTCCCCAAAGCTATCTCATAGGCAAGGGGTTCTAAAAATAGATTCGACTTACGTTTTCCTCCTCCTGCCCTATTAAAAAAAGAAAACAGCCCTGTTGCTGGTGGACTACGAAAAACAAGTCTTGAGAATTATATGCACGAAAAATCTAATTATTAATATGGCACATATGGAGATCTCAGAGCTCGCCATAAAGATGTATTTGGATCTGGCTGACTTTTCCCTTGGATCAGAGGAAAAGTGAGATCCCCACCTGTCCAGAGATCGTAAGATGGCAGCCGGCCAACTCTGCTCTCTCTTTCCTGCAGAGGGGTCTCTTTAATGTAAACCACCTCACAACCGACCAATGGCGAGTGCTTCTGCCATCACGAATAAACAACACTTAAAAAAATCTTTTTAGAAAGACAGTTGCGTTCACAAAACAGAAAACAGTAGATGCACTAGAATAAATAAACAGCATTTTTCTCCAAATAATTTTTGGCTTTATCATAAAAATGTATTAAGCTGGTATTATATTATATTATATTATATTATATTATATTATATTATATTATATTATATTATATTATATTATATTATATTATATTATATTATATTATATTATATTAATTATATTATATTATATTATATTATATTATATTATATTATATTATATTATATTATATTATATTATATTAATTATATTATATTATATTATATTATATTAATTATATTATATTATATTATATTATATTAATTATATTATATTATATTATAATATATTATATTATATTATATTATATTATATTATATTATATTATATTAATTATATTAATTATATTATATTATATTATATTATATTATATTAATTATATTATATTATATTATATTATATTATATTATATTATATTAATTATATTATATTATATTATATTATATTATATATATTATATTATATTAATTATATTATATTATATTATATTATATTATATTATATTACATTACATTACATTACATTACATTTTATTTTATTTTATTTTATTTTATTTTATTTTATTTTATTTTATTATATTTTATTTTTATTACTTTATTTTATTTTATTTTATTATATTTTATTTTATTACATTACATTACATTACATTATATTAGATTATATTTTATTTTATTATATTTTATTACATTATATTTTATTATATTATATTATATTACATTATATTACATTATATTTTATTTTATTACTTTATATTTTATTTTATTACATTATATTGCATTATATTATATTTTATTATATTTTATTTTATTACATTACATTACATTTTATTTTATTATTTTATTATATTATATTATATTATATTATTTTATATTATATTATATTATATTATATTATATTATATTATATTATATTATATTATATTATTTTATATTATATTATATTATATTATATTATATTATATTATATTATATTATATTATTTTATATTATATTATATTATATTATATTATATTATATTATATTATATTATATTATATTATATTATATTATAATAAGCAATTAATATCCTATATTGTCCTGTACAAACTACAGCTACTAAAGTCAGAGAAAGGTGAATTGTAAAAGATAAACAAATAAAAAAGATAGAAAATTAAGTGGACAAGAAACCGTCTATTTCATGCAGAAAGAGAAACAAATTATCATGTAATGATATAATGATGGTATGCCATTGTAATGATATTCTTATTATGTGTGGCATAATAAAAAATGATGTTGTTATAGCATTATTTTACAGTCATGATTTGTTTATTCTGCATGTGTTAATTACAAAGTATTGTGTTTATATTAGCCTATTTCCAAAAACAATTACCAAACCCCCTGTAACATTATAACTAGATTTAAACTGCAAAGTTGAAGAAAATAGAAAATATATAAAATATGACCGTTTATATGCAACAATTAACTCTGCAGGATTGTGCTGTTGTTTACGAAACTCAATGTTAAAACATAAGCAAAGCGTTCTAAGTAACCAAATACACCACTGCAACTTTAATCGTTCTCCAGTGATTACCACTGAGAATTATTTCGGACGAGGGCAGCTACGCCCCGCAGCACAGCAAAGCGCCGGGCGTGCCAGGGCTCCTCTGTCCAGTGCGCGCCAGATCACACTGCGCTGCAGCATCCGGAGGACCGGCAGGATGAGCACTAGACTACTCCTCTCCCTCTCCACACACACATCGCTCCATACGCATTCCGGATGAGTGTAAATGCGCAATGATCGACTCACGGCTTGCCCTTCTGTCAGCTGTCCGAGATGAAACTCCCGGTTTAACGCGGATGCTGCATCTGATCAATTATTGATAACTGTTATGTTTGTTTTGGATGTGAATTGTCTCGGGGTGTTTTCAAGGAACGAAATGAATGTGACGCGTAGCGGCTTTCTGAAGGAGAAGAGCATCCTCGCCGTCACCGGTGAGCGGGATCGGGCGTGTAACGGAGCATCTTTTCTCTCATTCGGAGTATAGTGCGGGGCCGCTCCTGTTGCTGAAGCCTAGTGTGTGTGGGGGTTCATGTATGATGCTCAAAGGAATGATTTGGACATCTTTATAAAAGCAAAACACGCTGCCAGATAGACGTTTGTTCAACTCAGCGCGTCAAAAAAGTAGGTGTCATGCCATTCTGAGTCTGTGTGTGCGTCAACATTTGTGCGGGGTCTCTAAACACACTGCTCTGTGTTTTGAATGCGTGTGATGATGTCATTGACACGGCGTGTGATGCATGTTATTTAAAACACTGACTCTTCACCATAGGATAACTGTGTAATGAATATGAAAGGTATTTAATTAGCTTCAGCATATGTATGTTTCTTTATTTATGAGAATTGTTTTCTCAAAATAGCTGATTGTGTATTCTGTCCTATATCTGTGCTGGGAAGTGGGTGAAGGGAGACTGTGACCTTTCTCTAACTGATGATAAAAGAGCCAGACAGTGTTTTTATTACTGGTTCACAATCCTCAACATTACGCTAATGTTTTCTTTATTAAGCACATCTGATTGATATTATCAGCCCATTAATGGACCCAATATATTAATTGGGTGTGTCAGATAAGGAAGACATCCAAAATGTGGCATTCTGAAGTACTTTAGGACCAAGAGTGAAGTCCACTGCTTAAAAAATGGCCATTGTTTGACTAATTGAGTCAGGCTGTGCATGGTTAATCAAGCCTCATAACCATTAGTGCATCTCATTATTTGTATCTGGTCAGATTTGTTTTCTAATTTAAAAAAAGGATGCGCCTAAACACCTTTTTGGCTGGGATATTTATATATGTTTGCATTTCTTTCAGTTATTCAAAGGGAACACTATATGTGTGAAAGTAATCGGCATAATGGATTGGTGGATTTAGCATTTTTTTCTTCCTAGCAGGAGTTTTGGCTCATGTTTTATAATGTAATGTTTCCAACCAATGCAAGATAAATTATGATATGTGGAGTTCTAGAAAAATCCTGTGGTATGATGTTCAGTAGTGGAAAGAGTACTGAAAAATCATTCTTAAGTTAAAGTACCATTATATGCCCAAAAATGTTGTGCAAATAGAGTAAAAGTATCTTTTGTTAATATTACTCGAAGTATGAGTTAAAAGTAGACCTTTTAAAAGTACTCGTGAGTAGTGAGTAGTGAGTATTACGCTGTAGAAAGCTGATGCATTTACATGTAATTTGTGGATGTGTGTAAACGTAACATTCTGTAGTGCATTTAGTTATTGGTCAGCAGGCACACAATGTCTCAAGACGTTAATATTAGGTTTGATTTAGGTTTTTGATGTCAGGTGACCAAAATTCAATGTCAGAGTCTAAGGACAATGTTATTTTGATGTCCAATAACGACGTCAAATGACATTAATATTTGGTTGATTTTAGGTTGTGTTAGAAAGTGGCCAAAATCCAACGTTGAGCCAACATTATAAACTAATGTCATATTGACGTCAAATACTGACATTTATTCGTCAGGTATGGCAACCAATATCCAACATCTGATAGACGTGACCAAAATTCAACGTCAAGCCAACATTATAAACCAACGTCATATTGACTTCAAATGCTAAAATTTATTCATCAGGTATGGCAACCAATGTCCAACATCTGATAGATGTCATAGTGGTAACGTCCACACAATGTCAATCTGTTACATAATTAGACATTGATATTTGGTTGATTTTAGGTTTGACATTAATGTTGGCCTGACGTTGGGTTCTGATGTCAACCCTATTTTCATTTCCAAACAAAATGCAACGTCTCCACAACATTAGGGTACAACGTCAATCTGATGTTATGTTGACGTCTTGTGCCTGCTGGGTGATTAAGGTCATTTCGGTCATCATACAGTAAACATCCGTCATCTTGTCATCAGTGACATGCATCTTAACAGTCTCAGGGTCGTTGCGTGTCAAAAATTTTGCACATCTGCTTGGACTCTTTTAATGCTTCCAAACTGGTTGCCGCATTTATAAATCGCATAAAATGTCTTGAGGTAGTTCATTATGATGCAATTTATCTTCTATGTCCGATTTGATTGGACAGGAATCACAGGACTGATTTTTCTAATCCTCATAGACAAGAAAATATAAAGTAGTGACTGCAGGTTGAAGGAAAGTGGTGAAGTAAAAGTACCCATACTGCACTAGAAACGTACTCAAGAGAAAGTAAATATACACATTTTTAAAACTACATAGTAAATAACAATTTCTGAAAAAAAAACTACTCGATTAAAGTAGCTTGAGTATTTGCTACTTCACACCACTGATGATGTTAGATTCTGCATGCTCTGGTCTTGAGCTTTGAGTCAGAATGGACAATAAACTAAGCACTTCTTAATGGAATATGCTATATTGACATAAAAGCACTTTAACGGTATAATTTGCTAGCTGGCAACAGCGTAAACATTGGTTCTGTATAGGGTTCTCTCAAGCACAGCACCCGGAACTAGTTTAGTCGCTTCTGCAGCCTAAGTGCATTCTCATTGACGTGAAACACAATAACTCTTATGGATTCCACGTTTGCATTTCTGTCAGTACTGTTTGTACCTCTGTGGTTCCCTGCATTGTTCTTCAGTGTCACTGAATCTGGGTAGGGGTTTTAAATTAAATGCTGAAATTACTACATTTAAATGTTGGACATTCCTTCCTGAAATGCATTTGTGTGCTGCTTTGTGTAATGCAGCTCTTGTATGCTGTGGGCTATAATCAAGTTATTGTGTGTGTTTTAGTCTTTCTGTATTGTTTATCAGTTTCACTGGCTCTAATGAGGTTTAAGTTGGGTTTTGCCTGCATTTTATGATATATCTTATATTAGGGCGTCACGGTGGTGCAGTGGGTAGCACAATCGCCTCACAGCAAGAAGATTGCTGATTCGAGCCCCGGCTGGGTCAGTTGGCATTTCTGTGTGGAGTTTGCATGTTCTCCTCGTGTTTGTGTGGGTTCCCTCTTGGTGCTCAGGTTACCCCCACAGTCCAAAGACATGCGCTATAGGGGAATTGAATAAGCTAAGTATTGGGCGTAGTGTATGTGTGTGAATGCAAGTGTGTATGGGTGTCTTCCAGTGCTGGGTTGTGGCTGGAAGAGCATCCGCTGCGTAAAACATATGCTGGATAAGTTGGCGGTTCATTCCGCTGTGGCGACCCCTGATTAATGAAGGGACTAAGCCGAAAAGAAAATGAATGAATGATGAATATATTATATTAGGTTACAAAATATACAGTATGTGACAATATGCTATGTGTGAGTCTGTTTGTGCATGTGTAGCATTTTCATATTGTGTGTGTGTGATCCAGAAAGTTACTGTGAATCAGCATTATACAGTTGTCAGGCTGTAATCTGATCTTTACTCCTCACAACAGTTATGGAATTACAACCTCAGCCTTCCCACATGCAGCAGGATGATGTGAGCTTCCAACTAAATCTGCCAGAGCTTTTATTAAGAAAAGAGGGAAAATTCTTTGTATATTAAATAATCTAAATGGGTTAGTGGGTTAGTTCACCAATAATTTCCTCACTAAATTGACCAATTTAAAATTTATCTTCAGTACAAATTAAGATAATCTTATCTATATTTATATAATCCGCCCCTAATACACCCAATACTTGAAAGCTTCAATATACCGTCATAATTTAAAAAAGAATACATACTTATGAATCAAGCCATTTAACTGAAGAATTTAAAAAAGATTTTATTCACATTCACCATGTTTACAGCATTCAAACAGCGTTTACAAAATCTTGCGTGATTGCTTGATGCATGAGAACAAATCAGGTTCGTTCTTGTGTCACATGACACATTTGAACTTCATCAAGACCAATGAGTAGACCTATACGGAATCTGAGCTTGCAGAAATCCACAGATTTTTAGCCCATCATTGAGTCTACTTATTTACTTGAGTAAATGTATATTAATTTCAGTAATATTACTGACTAATATGAAAATGTCCATATGATTTATTTACAATACAGTTGGTAAAGTAATACAAACTTTTAGTAGATCTATTAGATCTTTTAGTAGATCTATTACACAAGAGACTTGCTTTGTTTACAAAATAAGTAGATCCAATTGGATTTGCATTGCAAACATTAAATGAAAGTAAAAAAATATATATTATTTTTTATTTCCTATATTAAGTTTTTTGTTTTGATACTCCCAAGATCATTCCACATATATCCACAGATTTTTTTTTTTTTTACACATTTTTCAGCAGAAGGGGCAAAAATGTCTGCAGATTCTGTCTGGCCCTGGCAATGAGGTTTATTTATAAACACAAATAAGGTTGTGCTTCTGTTTATGTTCTGTTTATGATCAATGTGACTAAAAGCCTTAAAATGGATTAAGTTACTTTGTTTATATTAATACATTTTTATATTAATGTCTTCATGTATGTTTTGCAGCATTTTGGTGAAAATAAATAAATTGCTCAAGTTTCACTAAAAATGTCTTTATTAAATTTATAAGAATGAATGAAAATCATATAGATTCATGCTGAGAAGGGAATAAGAAAATAACAAAAGAATTTTAATTTTGAGATGGATTAATCCTTAAATACAGATGCAGGAAAGCTTTGTATCACTGTTTAAAAGTACACAAATATGAAATATAGAAAGATACTTGACCCAACGGTCAGCTGTTTTCTTGTTCGTTGAGCACAGCCCCAACATAAAAGAAAGAAAAAAAAAATTCCATCAAAGTCTTAAATGCAGGCATCAGATTCCATAGGCTTCAAGGGTAATTACTCTTCTAAGTGAAACTGTCTCCAAGTGCATAACCCTCATGTCTGAGCAGATGTTTTCTCTGTCACTGATTCTGTGCTCAGAATAACATCTTTCTAGATTCTCTTGGGCTAATATAGTTAGCATCCTAATGCCATTCAGCTAAACTGAATACACTTCATTAAAACAGAATATAATGCAGTTAGGATGAGCGAACATTCATTTATAATGATTCATTTATGCTTCCCTTCAAAACACTGAATGACTGGTTCTGTTCCTCTTTTTAGCTGATCCCAAATATACATCAGTCTTGAAATAACCACTCGCTCATAGAATCTTACGTGCATGTGTATGTGTGAGGTGACTGCATTGATGTAGGTTTGATTGCAGATTATAGTTTTGTGATGAATTTGTGTGGTGCTGTGTCTGTATACATTTAACCGTCATTTAACCTTTCACAGGCTCTTGGTATGGCTGAGAAGTCCTTAGAGCCGGGGTCTGTCTCCATTCCTATGGAGGAGACGAAGCGTGCTGCAGGAGATGCTGCCATGTTGACCCACCTGAAGAAGGTGGAGAACCACATCACTGAGGCACAGAGGTTTTCACACCTGCCCCGTCGTTCAACAGTGGATCTGGAGTTTACAGAGCTCTCCTACACCATCCGTGAAGGCCCCTGTTGGAGGAGACGAGGTACTGCATAAATTCTCATGATGAAACCTGTGCTGATTACTGTAATGCTGGGTACTCACTACATGATTATAGATTTGGTTTAGTGATTTCATTCATAATCCATGGTTTGATTCACTACAGTGAAGTATGAATACTTTGTTTTGGCATGCTTTCTCTCAACATGTCCCATAATGATCACAAATTCAAAATTAAATGAGGTTTATTGGTATGGCTTGCACAGTATTGCCAAAGCAGTCATACAACAAATAGAAAAAGAATATATTGGTAAAATAATTAATATCATATTAATATTCATCAATGAAAATGATTAGTATAAAAAAAATGTTGTTTAAGAAACGTTTGCAAGTGTTCTAACGCAAATAAAATGTGACAGAAAGCACTCTGTTCAGGGATGCTGAGTTTTTACACATGAGAAAAGTATTTTAGGCTGTTTAATGTTGCTGTGACACATTGTCACTGTGTTTTTTGTCAGTTGTGGGTGCTAGAAACTATTTGAGTACTTCAATGTTGGCAGCAAATTGACAAGTAGACATGGTGAATCAGTAGTTTTGAATGAATCAATTGAGAAAGTGACTCAATGACCAAATCGTTTTGAATGCATCATTTGAAAGAATGACTCCAATGGCTTACTGGATTACTGGAGCAAATAATATAATATTTAAGGCCATGAATCGATGATTCATGCTATTTATTCCAATTCTAATGACATTAGAAATGTTCTGTAAAAGTTTGATGACTACATTTAGGTTTAAAAACTTTATTAATCCCGCCAGGGGCAATTAAATTCAGGCAGTAGCATCATGACACAACAAACACATCACTTACATCACTCACAGACACAAATCATTTACAACCAATATAAAAAACACAATCCATCACAGTTTATAATAAATTCATAGAAATAATAATAATATGGGGGTTTATACAATAAACAGTCTAATGCATTTTTAAAACATCGGTTTACACTTTTGTTTAGCATTAGCCACTTAAGTGGATTAAGGAAAAAGCATCTTAAAACCAGCTGTGAATAGTGCCATGATCTGAGACATATATGTAGCATGCAAATATCTAGACCCAGAGTCTTGAGATGTGAAATGTGTTTTGACTGGAAATCCTAGATTGCAAGCTTCTAATAGGTCAGATTAGAACATTCAGATTTTTGAAGAGCTCCAGTCTCTCAACTGATCTCCAGTCATGTGTGGCCTTTATCATTTATCACTTCTCGCTTATGCATTTCTTCCTTGTGAAATGTTGTGCAATGTGTGACCTCCAGTAACTGATCACTCTAGTCATGATACCCAACACATTTGGGTTGTGTGAAATGAGCAGTGATACTTCAACTATAACAGAACTTTATAAAGGAACTTTTATGCATTACTGAAAATTAGCTAGTTTAGATTTTTGCCATGTGTTTTTGCCAGGTTGCACGTTTTACCATTGAGATTTATATTGAGTTAGAAATCAAGTCACTGACTTTTATTTTCCTTTTACTGCCCATATGCCCATGAGTACAAAAGTGATCCACCGGTTTAATTTATTTATTACTCACAACCCATGACAAACAATCTAGATATGACAATCTACAAACAAATACATGGATATAATAATTCTATTATAAAAGGAACTGCTGTTGTGCAATAAATCACACAACACTGTAAGCACAACATATCACTTTTATTGTGTCAGATGTCATTATAAAAGTTTGATTGGCTGATCAGCTATAAGACTGCCAATGACCATGGTAATGTCAGCACATCCAGGTACTGAAAGCAGCATTACTTTTAAGCATGGATGTTTTTTGCTCTTTTAATATACTGTAAATGGTATCTTGTGTCTCAATTATCCACTGCAGAGAAAATATATTTTATTGCAATATTGTTGCATATTTCATCTCTTTGCTAGACTCATTGTTTTGTGTATTAAAATAGAATAAACTACTCATATAATTTACAAGTTAGGTTATGCTCTCAAGAATTCACACAACAGTGTATCTGTAGACTTCGATTAAAAAACTATATTTTATATTGTTAAAATATCGTTTATATATATATATATATAAATATACTTATATAATCCAATATATAGTTTGGTGTATATACAGCAATTGTTTTCTGAAATGTAAATATATGGCTCAGTGCAATAGAAAAAAAATAAATTTTTAGACCACTTTATAAGCCAAACCTTACTAGTTTGGTTGGATTCACTTTTGCCTTCAGAACTGCCTTAATCCTTCATGTCATAGATTCAAAAAGGTACTGGAAATATTCCTCAGAGATTTGGGTCCATATTGACATGATAGCATCACACAGTTGCTGCAGATTTGTCAGCTGCACATCCATGATGTGAATCTCCCGTTACACCACATCCCAAAGGTGCTCCATTGGATTGAGACCTGGTGACTGTGGAGGCCATTTGAGTACAGTGAACTCATTGTCATGGTCAAGAAACCAGTCTGAGATGATTCATGCTTTATGACATGGTGCGTTATACTGCTGGAAGTAGCCATCAGAAGATGGGTACACTGTGGTCATAAAGGGATGGACATGGTCAGCAACAATACTCGGGTGGACTGTGGCATGGACACGATGCTCAATTGGTACTAATGGGCCGAAAGTGTGGCAAGAAGATATCCCCCACACCATTACACCACCACCAGCCCGAACTGTTGATACAAGGCAGGATGGGTCCATGTTTTCATGTTGTTGATGCCAAATTCTGACCCTACCATCCGGATGTTGCTGCAAAAATTGAGACTCCTCAGACCAGGCTATGTTTTTCCAATCTTCTGTTGTTCAATTCGAGTAAGCCTGTGCCTGTGCCTCAGTGTCCTGTTTTTAGCTTACAGGAGTGAGCACCCGGTGTGGTCTTCTGCTGCTCTACCCCATCTTCCTTAAGGTTTGACGTGTTGTGCGTTCAGCGATGCTCTTCTGCATACCTCAGTTGTAATGAGTGGCTATTTGAGTTACTGTTGCCTTTCTATCAGCTCAAACCAGTCTGGCCATTCTCCTCTGACCTCTGGCATCAGCAAGGCATTTTCACCCACAGAACTGCCACTCACTGGATATTTTCCATTATATAGAAAATTTCAGACAGACCATTCTCTGTAAACCCTAGAAATGGTTGTGCATGAAAATCCCAGTAGATCAGCAGTTTCTGAAATACTCAGACCAGCCTGTCTGGCACCAACAACCATGCCACATTCAAAGTCACTTAAATCACCTTTCTTCCCTATTCTGATGATAGTCTTGACCATGTCTAAACGCACTAAGTTGCTGCCAAGTGATTGGCTGATTAGAAATTTCTAATAACGAGCAGTTAGACAGGTGTACCTAATAAAGTGGCCCCTAAGTGTATGTTATAGTTGTTTATGTAGTATAGTATATTATGTTATATATATACATTATATATAGATTGCTGTGATGTTTTTTTTTTTTTTAAATATTATTATACAGGCACATATAATATCTTAACTCATGACCCAACAGCACACATGTGCACACAGCCACACATATATGCAAGTGTAATAGTATTAGCCCCTCACACACGCACACACCCCATGTCCAGGCCTGCAGATTGCTGTTCTCAGCAGATTTTAGATATAGTAAATAATTCACTTCTCCAGACGGCACACTGCTCTGCTGTCTGATGCCCAGCCCAGCTAAACTCACTCAGGATGAGCTCAGCCCACACACAAGCACAATCACACCGTATCGATGAGAATGAGGGCAATCTCAATTTACACCGCATGGGTTTTTTCCCCTTCCTCCTGCTTGCCATGATTCATTGTACATGGTGTCTTTTGCTCTGCAGCATGGTTTTAGGAACATTAGACTGCATAGGTTTTGTTGAGAGATTAGATGAGATAAACTGCAGTATTTTAGTCAGTGATGTCATGCGAATGTATGGTTGACACACCTAGAAAAGCTACATAGAGAAGTATGGAGATAAGGAATTAAGAGTCATTTGTGATTTAAGGATGAGTGTTTTGTGCTTCAGATTATTAGTTTGGCTTTGGGTGAATGTGCATATCTGGGCTGAAAAGGGCTTGTGGAACACTCTTTTTGGAGATAGGCTAATGTTACAACTCTACTAGAGTTAAACAGATGAGTTTTTACATCTTTAATCCATTCAGAAAATTTCTGGGTTCAATTCAGTTCAATTTAATTCACCTCTATTTGTATAGCGCTTTTACAATGTAGATTGTCTCAAATCAGCTTCACATAGAAGGTCATAGCAAATTGGAACAGTGTAGTTCAGCTGGTAGTGTTTAAGTTTAGGGTCTGGTGAGAGATTTTTTTAGCTTAGTTTAGCATAGATTATTGAATGGGATTTGACCATTAGCATTTCACTCAATTTTAGCCAAAGAATTTTGATCATTTTCCTCACTGAAGCTTGACTCTTCTGTAGTTGCAGCGTGTAGTTAGATCAAAACAAAAAATAAAGTTTTTTTTTCTAAGTCTAAGGAACTATACTCTTATTCTGGCGTAATAATCAAGGAACATTGCTGCCATTCCATTGATATTATGCAACGGCTGTTTTTTTTCCATCAGTATAACCAATGTGACCATCTGCTTGCACAGAACAGAGAATGTGTGTCAGTCACATTGAAAGTTAGCTAGCTGGAGATTGTTTTAGGCGCTTCTGCGCAGTCCTTTGATTATTACGAGTGTATAGTTCCTAGCCACATCCACCCAGAAAACAGCAATTTGTAATTTTCCGTCTGTCTTTGTACACAATGTACCTATGGAAGTGTCAAGCTTGAAATAGAAAATTTATCAAAACTCTTTGGTCATTTTTTAGCAAGAAGCTAATGCTAAGCTTAAATTTCTCCTGCCAGACCCAAAGATCGGCTAGATTGATTAAAAAAATGATCAATCTCAACTGTTTAATTCTAGGGAGTTGTCTAGGGGAGTGTTCCTTTAGTTTAAATCCTGCAATAACCTCACATTATTGAAATTTACCACGGGTTAGTGCTGTATTGGTCAAATGTGAGATTGGTCAAAACTAAGATATGGTGTCTGGTACCAATTAAATTGTGTTTATATAAACACATAAAATATTAAATGTCTAGTGTAAATATAAAAATATTTAGTAAAAATAAATTAAATGTGAGCGAAACAAAGTGTTGTCACCATTCAGTATAACAGATGTAATCATGTAAAGACAATATGAAATAACATGTTTATTGTAACAAACAAAAAGAACATTTTATATATATATATTTTCCTAAGTTTGTGGAGCTTTATGACATACTAGAACAATCTTTGCCTTGCACTCTCTCTTTCTTTCTCTCTCTGATGCACTTTAGCCAGTAAGCAGCCTGGAGAAGCTGGTGCAGTGCTGTGTTAAAGCTGGTGAATGATGGCTATTGCACACACAGCAGCTCCTATAGGTTCATGTCCTCCAGCATGCTGAGCTCCACCCACACATACCCGCATACACACACACACACACACACACACACACACACACACACACGCACACACACACGCACACACACACACACACACACACACACAGATGAGATGAAATCTCTTGAACACATGTGCCCTTCCATAAACGGAGGAAGGTGAATCATACAGTGGTGATCTCTATAATATTGATGGCAGGCCACTCCTGAGACTGTATGTTCCTCATGCGTTTAAATGGTGGACCTTATTGTGCTTTTTCAGAGTTAGAACCCCCTACATTAGTGCTATTCTCCCATTTATTTCCTCATTTCTCATTATACAATCCCTCTGCTGTTCCATCTGTTGAGGGAAAAAGCTCTTCTATGCCCTGTTTATGTATCAGCAGTTTTAGATGAGTCATTTTTTTGTGCTGAAGCAAACTTGATAAAGTTGCTAAACCATTGTAAATTTTAAATAATCTTTTTGTTTACTGTTGCCTACAGACTAGTTTTTTACACTAAAAATTCTGGGATGTTTTAAACCTAAATGTGGGTTAAACATAGTGGAACTCTACTATCCAAATCTACCATGCAATTGCCACTAACATATATTTGATAAAGCGGTGGTCCACAAAGATATCATATTTTAACTTTAGTTGATGTGTAATGTAGCTGTGTGAACATAAACAACATTTCTGAATGTAATACGCTCAAAGTTCAATGCAAAGGGCGACATTGGCTTCTACAAAGTTAGCTTAGTCAAGCTTACAGCGAACAAAGATTGGGGACTACAAAAAAAATCATCCGGGCTAGTGAGATCACAAACGCTTCAGGTTATGCACATTACCCACGCGCATACACTCTGTGCAGCGAAGGGGCGTGGCCAGAGGCGCTGTAATTCTGAAATGTAACAGATAAATACTGTCCAAATGCTGCTATTTCCACAGAGCTTCTTCTGTTTCTGTATTTGGGCTTTCAAAGGACATGACACAAAGAGAGAAGTGCTTACAGTTTAATTTTAATTATGTTCCAGAGAATTTAAAAAAAATATAGCTCTAGCATTTGACAAAGGACAGCTTCCAGAATCTCTCCCAGTTCAGTGCTGGACTCGCCTAAAAACTCCTCAAAGGAGGAGCAGCTCCAACCATAATAGAAGCTGTGGATTGTGAGCCACAACCTGTAAGTATTTTTATTTGTTAATATTGATCTATTACATGCACAGTTTCTAGCGTTAACGGTATGTCGTAGCGAGGACGTAAACAAGAATGTAAACAACAGGAAATGCTGTTTGGCACCAGTAACAATTTAGCCACAAATTCATATTTATGCGTCAAACCGCAATAAACACCTACAATCTTCACCAGTGCTTCAGTGTCTCTCTATTCAGCCACTTTACCTGCGTTCTACATCTCAAATAACAAACTCACAAAAGTCATGTGAATGCTTCATATTACTTACACATGCTTATTCTGAATAAATGTGAAAGACACTTGTCAGATTTTAAAGAGCAGGCGTGAGGGTCAGCTGTGTCCTCTGTGTCATTTTCTGTCTGATTCAGGCACCAACTGATAATGTTAACAGTTACTCTGACTGACAGTGTTTATACAGCACAAAAATGCATGCTTGTAGGGGCATGACGCTTTTCAGGGTGATGTGGAGCTGATGTGTGAATCACAGCGCATTATGTTAGCTGACCAATCAGAGTCTCTTGAAGGCGGGCCTTTCAGAGAAACTAGGAAATATGACAGTGGTTTTCATGTTAGCTGAGTAGCTGTATATAATCAAAGTAAGATATATGAAAAATAAAGTGTTTTTCTTCAAATGAAGCATGAGCAAACATTACTTTACATCTTATAAATACAACAAAGCCTTAGAAATCGCAGTTAAAGTCACTCTGGAACACCCCTTTAATATTTTAGAAAGTATCTTATTGTCACCAAAGTTGTATTTTTTATGTAAAAAAACTAATATTATGAAAGGAAATTATAATTTTGAATAGTTAATAAGAAAATAAATTTCTAGTCCTAGTTTAATCCAGTCTTCTGTGTCACATGATCCTTTACAAATAATTCTGATGTGCTGACTTGGTTTTATTATTATTACTATTATTATTATTATTATTACTATTATGCATTCATTTATTTTCATTCATTCATTCATTCATTCATTCATTCAGTCCCTTTACCGCCAACTTATCCAGCATATGTTTTACGCAGCAGATGCCCTTTTGTAGAGTTAGCCATTTTTTTCAGAGATTTTTTTAATAAATAATTTTAAATAATAATTTGAAACCATCATTTTTGTATCAGTGTGAAAGTTCTTGCTGTCACTTTTGAGCAATTAATACACCTTAATAAAAGTATTATATATTTTTTTTAAAAGGGAGTGTATGTCAGGTTTTTGATATTGTTTGGACTAGCATCTTATAGCAAGTAATATTAAAACTATATACGATTCATCTAACATCTTTAGCTGGTTGTTCCATCAGCCAGACAAACATAAACTATCCTGAAGTGGCATGAAAAACTGAAATTCATTCCGGAGACTAAAATTTTATAGACACTCTTAAAGCAAATGTACTTGCTTGCGTGCTCGATCTATACTGATCCGGGCTAACCTTGCTGTTTCCTTACCCATTACATTACTGTGCAGTCCATGTATGATTTCATAGTCAAGGGCATATTCCTCCTCCATAAACACTGCCCGATGCCTTGCATGATAATGCATGTGAATATGACAGCGAAGATGGATTAATAGTTATGTGCGAGCTGATGGTTTCATTTCTGATGGATGAATACAAGCTTGTGTGGCTTTTCCTGCCATTTAACCCTCCTCCTTAGATGTCATACGGCCTCTTCTCTCTGTTTTCCCTCTTCTAGCCTCTCATCATTATCGATCGCTCTGTTGTTTTTGCTTTTCTGTATTACCTCTAGCCTCTCTCTCCACTTTGTCTCTCCCTCCGGACTCCTGTTCACCTGTCATATTTTATCTTCTCTGTCTTCCTGTAATTTCTTATCCCTTGTTCTGCTTCTCCTCTCTCACTTCTCTTGGAGCATGTTGAGTCGTGAACACACTGAAATTTGGATGCTTGCCTTGATTGGAGCCAGTGAGAGCAAGTGTACATGGCTGCCACAGATGTTATACAACAGTGCGTATGCAAACAAACCCAGTGGTAAAGCTGAAGTTCAGAGCTCGTTACAATTTGCTCTGTGACTATACTTTGCCTTCAACGTGATTTCCATGGGGACTCTCTTTGTACTTAAATAGCAGCTCATTAACCCAAAGACTTCTTATATTGCACCAGATACAGTATTTCATTCAGTCTGAACTCGACATATGCTTTTTCCAGCTTCTGTCAGTTTACTAGCTTGTTCTAATATATTAATGTGCTCTTGCTTCAGTCTTGAGTCAGAGATTTTTCTGATTTTACCTTTAGTGTGTTTGTCCCTCCATATACTTTCAGAAATAAAAGGTATAAAAGCTGGCAATAGGGCAGTTTTTCTTTTACATGTTTGTTCCTGAAGGGTCTATGGGTTGTTTTCGACTGACGTCATTGATGGCATGCGAAATTCAGATGGAGGGCAGGAAGTGATTATTCTGCATAGGAATCGCTATCAGAACATTGAAATGTTTCTGTTTTGTGTTGGTTATAATTGTTTAAATAGTCCAAAATAATAAATGCCGAACAGCTTTCATACACTGTAAAACCCAACAGTCAACTTTATCAAATGAAATGAGTGTAGTTAACTCAAAATTTACTGAAAGTTAATTCTACTCATTTGAACAGAGTTTTGAACTCAGTGTTGAAGGAAATGAGTTAATTAAATACCTCATTGCTTCAACTTAAATGGAGTAAGTTCACAGTACTCGTATAGATTAGTTTTTTAACTCAAATGGTTTGTTGCAATTGGTTTCCTCAAACGGTTTGAGTTGCCTTAACTTATTGGGTTTTACAGTACTCAGTTGTTTTGAGTTCTCCATTTATTGGGTTTTACTTTGCTCAAATTACTTTATTTACTCAAATGGATTAAGTTCACAGTACTCATTAGGATTAGTTTTTTTTACTGAAATGGTTTGTTGCAATCGGTTTCCTCAAACGGTTTGAGTTACCTTAACCTATTGGGTTTTACAGTGTAGGCAACAGTTTTTGTTTTAAAAAAAAGAGGGGGGGGGGGGGGATTGGAACGTTTAAGAAATTTGCTGAAAAACGAAAGAAAAGGCGGCATGTAATAAAAAATAATTGTAATGAAATCTCAGTCTTGTTTTACAATAATCCAGGTCTTTACTGGCATTTCGGAATAAACAACCATAAGTTAACCATCAACAAACATTCATTGCTGATGCACATCTAGATGTTAAGTTCATCTACTAAACAAAAAAATAAATGCTACTCTTGCGACAAAACTAGATGGTTTTTATTGTGTAGCACTTTTGCCCCCTTACAAAAATAATCCAAATGGGGTAAATTCTATAATAAACATGTTTTTGAACCACATTGTAAAGTGTGTAAAGTGTACAACTGTTAATAAATGCTACAGTATACTGTAGCATGGTAAACTGATAAACTGTAATAAATACTGTAATGTTAGTGTAAACTGTGCTGCATTGTGATTGTGTTATAGCGTAAAAAACTGAAGCATATTGAATAATTTGTTTTTAACTACAGTTGTTGTACCACAGCTATAATTACTTAATTTAGTTTAATTAAGTTTAATTCAATTATTTATAAATCCAGTTCCTGGAGGGCCGCAGCTCTGCACAGTTTAGTTCCAATTCTAATTAAACACACTTACCTTCAAACAAGCCTGAAGGACTCAATTAGTTTGATCAGGTGTGTTTAAATAGGGTTAAAGCTAGGCTGTGTAGAGCTGCGACCCTCCAGGAACTGGATTTGACACCTGTCATCTATAGTATGTTTCCAAACACTATAGTATTTACTATAGTATTTTTCGTCCCTCTTCATGATATAAGGATCGTACCCAACGTACATGGTTATTTTTTATTTAAATCTACATTGAAATAGGGTATAAATTAAAAAATAAAGTCAAATAATTAAAAAAAATTGTTTTTTACTTCTGCGCGTCACCAGAGCCACGTGATTGCAAACAACCTTGGTAACCAGTGTAGTACTGTGTGAGAGGAACTTAAGAGTTGAACTCAGAAATCAATGAAAGCAATGTTTTCCTTTCTCCATGTTTTTGGTGCAGAATTTCACGATTGTTTTAGAATTAGAAGAGACATTGAATCGTGTTGTCTGAATGATTGTCATAAACTCACTCATGATGTGGGCTTGGAAATACAATCTTCTGACCATCCGATTCTGCAATTAAAATTTATGTGTGAAATAATTGGTCTGTGCCAGAAATTGAATATTAGTTTTTAGATTGTCTTTAATCCACAGTATGGGCCCTGTTGCTTGATGACATGTGCACGAGTGCACACTCAAGCATGAAGTGACAGGAATGAGGTAGTACATGTTGCTGAAATGGTGTGAATGTCCAAGATGTGGCAACTGCTATGAATTAAGCTTGCAGGATTGACTCTCTTCTGATAAATGAACTCATGTCTGAGTGTGCATCTGCGCAAGAGTCATCAAGCTTGCGGAAGCTCACGCTCACTACACTCGTGCACACACTCAGAACTGTTTGGACTGGCTTTGGATTAAGGCTAATAATATTGTAAATAATTTTAAAGAGGTTTAACATAGACTGATCCTTTCACTTCATAAGACCTCTGTGTATCATCACAAATTGGGATTGATTTCGACTTGTTTATATGTGTTTATTTTTCTTGTTGTTTATGTCAAAAACACGGGACCATTGGCTTGCATTATTATAATCCCCAAGGACCATGGATTCAGCTAAAAATGTTCTTTAAAGGGCACCTATTTAATGTCTTTTACAAGATGTAAGATAACTTTGGTGTAAGACACTTTGGTGTCTCCAGAAAGTGTCTATAAAGTCAGCTCAAAATACCCATCAGATTATTTATTATAGTTTCCAGAATCTGCCCATTTTGGTGTCTGAGTTCAGTGTAGCTGTTTTTTTAGCCTGTGGCTTTAAATTCAAATGAGCACCTTCTCCCCGCCCACCACTCCAACGTGCGGGTCTGCTTCTATTGTGTTAAGATAAACAGCCGTCAGTGATAGAGGCAGTCATGGATGAAGCTGAAATAAGACCACTAGTCAAAAATACCAAGTAAGTTTATTTGATGTATTTGTGGTAGTTTATTCAAGCCTTTCTGAAAATGATGAGTCACACACAAACGCCATTTTCAGTACAAACACACACACGCGCGCACACACACACATATGTGCGTTTACTCATACCATGCGGCCGTGGTGATTATAGCGGTTAACAATTACATAGCGATTTTACTCTCTTTATTACAAACATGCTCTGTTTTAAACTTATAAAATTAATTATTGAGGTGCAGATGATCGCAGAGAGTTTTAACATATATTTTAGTCTCAGTTTCTTTGCAAAAAAAAAATTTATATCAAGGGTTTATATCATTCCAATATGACAGTGGACAGACCATACATACACACAGTTCTGTCCAAACTGATTTTCATCATAGGTGCCCTTAAATGTTCTGCTGAAGAAAACAAAGTCACCTACATCTTTAGTGACCTGAGGGTGACTTTATTAACTATAAATATTAGTTTTGCGTGATCTATCCATTTACAGGCATATATTAGAACATAAAGTGTACAAATCAGCACCTAAAAAGTACAAAGGTGTAACTTTTGAAAACACAAATACACAAGATTTTACATCTTTATTTCTGACACTGTATGCAGTTGTGAGCTTGTCTCATTCAAGTGCTTTGCTGTTGATGCAGGAATCCTAGAAAGCCTATTACTTGTGGAAATCTGGTTAAAGCTCAAATGTATTAAAGATTTTTTATTTTGAATAAATTGTAGCATCTCATTTGTTGCCAACTATAAACATTCACTGCCCTACCTGGATAGTCTGGCTGTCAATTGTAATAAAATACAAGCCAATTTCACTGTTCATAAAAATTTACATTTCAAATGCTCCTTCGAATATAATGAATGAATATGCACTAATTTAGCAAGAAGTCAAAATTAGGTAACAAAAATGACTGATTTGGAAGAAAACAGTCACATAAAAATACAGGCAGTCACAGCACATTCTGTTCTTTGCAGTGTTTAAGGTTTACAGCCTGCCCAACTCTGAAACTCTGGTATCAATTCATGCTAATGAATTTTCCTAGTAGCAAAAGCAACGTGAGAGGCCCTTCCTGTCCAATTTCTAACTGGGAAACTCTTATTTACGAAAATTCCAATAGCATGTAAATGCAGCAAAGCCCAAGTAAAAATGAATTTCATTAGAGCTGCAGCAAATAGTTTCCTGAAACGATTTGTTTGAAGTCTTATATTTATGGACTTGGCTCTGTCACCATGCTACATATTTGCATAATGCCCGCCTACTGCCTGCTTCACCACAGAAATACATACAATACTGTTTACAGCTATTCGCAAACCCTTGGGAGCTGAAACTCAATTGGTAAGTGGTGTTACATACAGCAGCTGACACCTGCTCTAAGGGTAAGACCAATCACAACAGACTGAACCAGCTGACCAATCAGACGAGTCATTCAGAAGGTGTTTTAATGATAGAAACTAAAACAGAAGGCAAAAACATGTGGCGCAGCAGTGACTGGTATAAGACAAAGAGTTAAAGAGATTCATTGAACAGGATTCATTTATTCATGACAGTAAAAGTGATAATAGGAGGATTTAAAAGGATCAAATGAATATAATTTGAATGAGGGTATTTTTTTGGTCGTGATCTTGGTGTAACAGTACTCATAAAGGTAACTTATGTCAAATCAATAAAAATAAATTAAGATTCAGTTTTCAAAACTTATTTTTTATTTTGTTTTTTTATGTAAATTGTGAAGATGGTGTAGAACCTGTTTGTTAGTTCAAACCATGATTTGAACTAATTAAATCAAGGAACAAAACGGTACACGGCTGACCAGAAACAAACAAATAAAACATGGCCACATTTTTAGTTCATGTGTGACGCTCCATTTTAATCTAAAGCTAAATTAAATAATATTGTTTTTAAACTAATACAATTTGAAAAAATTACTGTTTACAGGTGCAGTATGTCAGTTTGACACCCAGTGCTTGAACTAGGTATTGCACACCTGGTTCAAAACACACCACAGATTGCCAGATTGACGACACCAACATCAGTGTGACTTACTGTCGAGCCTAAAGGCTGATTTAAGTCGTGTTATAAATAAAAGCAACGGCATGCGATAGAAGGAATTTTTTCCATATTAAACAGAGTTTTTCTTTTAACCAACACCTCGAAATTTATGGATTCAGAAACAGCTTCTATTTGTCACAGCTGAACAACAGGACAAACTATGATCACCTCATGTGCTTTATCCAGTGTTAAATGCTAATAATGTGAGTCTGAATGCCATTTTACATGACATTTATTGTCATACTACTGAAAGCAGCAGCCGATAGTTTCTTTCAGAACTTTAGAGCTGTAAAATAATGCAAACCAACACATATCAGTGATTCAGCCTATACATTTAATAATGTTAAAGAGGTTTAATATGTATTAATTAGATTGTAAACGTTACCATTTCATTGCAATGCAGTAAGTGCCCTATTCTGTGCTTCTGAAAGGCTGTATTTAAATATCTGTTTTGTTTCGTTTGGTGCAAACAGCCAAATTGCTTTTCACTACAATCTCATCACATACTGTGCTGTTAGGTTACAATGTAACCTGCTCACCTAATGTTTACATTCGTAATGTTTATATTAATAATAATAATAATAATTCTTTACATTTCTATAGCGTTTTTCTAGATACTCAAAGCACTTTTACACATTGGGGGAATCTCCTCATCCACCACCAGTGTGCAGCAACCACCTGGATGACGCGACGGCAGCCATATTGCGCCAGACTGCACATCACACACCAGCTAATTGGTGGAGAGGAGACAGAGTAATGAAGCCAATTATTATGTGGGGATGGTTATGAGGCCATGATCGACAGAGGCCAGTGGGCAAATTTGGCCAGGATGCTGGGGTTAACCCCCTGCTTTTTTTCGAAGTACATCTTGGGATTTTTTGCGACCACAGAGAGTCAGGACCCCGATTTAACGTCTCATCCAAAAAGACGGCATTCACTGAGCAGTAAAGAGTCCCCTTCTCTATACTGGGGTGTTAGGACCCAAACAGAACGCCCCCTGCTGGCCCCACTAACACCACTTCCGGCAGCAACCTAGCTTTCCCATGTGGTCTCCCATCCAGGTACTGCCTGGGCACAGCCCTGCTGAGCTTCAGTGGCCGACCAAAGAGTTGCAAAGAGCTAGCAGCCAGATAAATTATTCGCTCAATAATAATCACTTCATGTGAAACTCTGAATCTGTGTCTCATTTTGGAGTTTGCTACTGTCCACCGGAAGTTGCATTTCAGTCATGGACGCATATTTTGAGAGCCTTCCTGAATCCTGACTGAATGAATAAAAATACGCTGTTTTCCACAAAGGCAACCCGGGATGCTGAAATTTAATTGGCTAAACTGGCATTGGGTGGGTTACACTGTAAAAAAAATCTGTTATTTTCCCCTTTTTCCAGCAACTGTGGTGCAGTAAAAAAAAAAAAAAAAAAAAAAGTAAAATAACGGCCGTGAACAAAAATTTACTGCCAAATTGAATTACAGTACATTTCTGTAATTTGCATGATTTTATATAAATTTACTGCTAAATTGAATTACAGTACATTTCTGTAATTTAACGTCTGCTATTCTACATTAAAATTCTGTTATTTAACGGCCGTTGTTTTACAATGTTTTTATAATGTAAAATAACTGATTTTTTTACAGTATACCAAAACAAAGCCATTCCAGCACGTAATGCACATTTTCAAAGTAAAATATCTGACTTTAGCATTGTTTTTCAGATAAACAAGTATGTTCATTTAGCATGTTTCTTATATCTGCAAACATGTTATGGTATATTTATGATTTTGAAGCATCAAAAACTTACATACAGCACCTTTAAACCATTTAAAAGACAAAAAAAATTGTGTGCATAGATAATGATTTTTTTGGGGGGGATTTGTAAAAATATAGAATTTTCATTCTACAAAACAGGTATTATTTATGTTTAACCAATTTTTACAATAAATCCCTTAAACCCTTTCAACTCGCGAGTCTTTACATCTATAGCACAAGTGCATATTGCTAACAGATTTACAGTTGCCTTCTTCCTTATCAGCATACAACCACAAACTGCACGGCTGCATCTATCGATTAAATGTGTTTAAGCCTTCCAAGAGCGCTCTCAGGCTGATCCCAGTTCAGCTTATTATACAGCACGCAGCACCATGTAAGAGATCTCACACGGTGCTGTTTGTTTTATCTCGTGTCGTAGATGGAGAAGAGGCTGAATGCAGAAGATTGATGCTCAGGTTACACATCGTCAGCAAGTAGCAAAATCTAAAGATGAATTATTTGCTCCTGCAGGATGTGGGGCATATCATGTGTGGATGAGTTATCAGCATTTAATCCTCACAGATCGTTGGTATTCAAAGAAGCGTGCGGGAAATTATAGGGTGATGTGAGGGTGGTGCCCCTGTCGCTGTCGTTCGCTTTCTCTTTCTGCATTTTTGTCATTTATCTGGCATCAATTTTCCGTGATGCAAATGTACAGAAGGATGGAGAAATGCAGAGAGAGAGAGAGAGAGAGAGAGAGAGAGAGAAAGAGAGAGAAAGAGAGAGTCAGAGCACTTAACTAATGACTCCAGACTGTGACTGAAATACAGAGTGACACATAGATCAATGAGGAAGACAACATGTATATAATTTGGCACGTAAACTAGGAATCTTCAGCAATGTCTCAAAGAGGTCTGCGCTCTAATATTTAATGTAACTGATAATTAATTAACAATAAACAACAGAACTTGAACAAAGGTTGATAAATAGTGTAACATTGCTCATCGTTAGTTTACGTTCTCTAATATCCAATTGACCTTACTGGAAAGTGTTACTGTTTTTCCTAAACATTTGCAAAGATGTCTCTCATGCTAATTAATACTCTCATGCTAATAAATAAATAAATATTTATTTGACTGAAAATATAATAAAAGCTAACATATTAAATTTAAAATAACAGTTTAAAATATTATAATATATTATATTAATGTGCGAGGAAGGCAGAATTTTCTGTAACACTTTACAAAAATAGTACATGAATAATGATGTCTTATTATATAAACTAAACATTACTTTATTATGAATTAATGATGAGTTAATGTATGCGCTAATCATGAACTAACTTTAACTACAACATGAGTCACGTGAGTTCATGTGTGATTAATGGCTACCTTAATTACTTGTTAGTACATGTTGTTATTTAATGTATTAGTTTAAGTTTAAACTAAATGTAACCAACATGAACTCATGAGCTGTTCATGTACAATTATGTAGTACAATAGTGCTGTTAGGAGGGGAACAGCACTATTAACTCATGCTTAAATACTTATGAACTCTTGTTTAAACTGATGTTGATGCTGACAGAACACTTTTCTATTGTTATTCAGTGTAAACGGACTAGACAGATGTGCATAAGGACTTCACGAGTAGTTAAGAATGGGTTAACGATGATGTGACCCTCCAAGTATAGTCATGATATAATTTTACATTAGCATGCCATGAATTCATGATAGTAAATTAAGCATAAACTAATGTGGCGATTAATACATTAATTAACAAACAATCATGTATCAACAAGTTATTAAGGTAGCCGTTATTTACACATGAACTCATGTGAATCATGTTGTAAAAAAGGTTAGTTCATGATTAGCACATGCAGTAACTCATCATTAGTTCATAATAAAATAATGTTTAGTATACATATTAGTACATCATTGTTCATGTACTGTTGTTGTGAGGTGTTACTGAATTTTCTATCTGGCAAAACTTTGTTTCTTATTATCAGTTTTAAAAATATAGTAATATTTAGATATTTGCAATTTTTGAGGAATCATTTTTCGTAATATTTTGGTAAATAGAACACATTTTATTTATTTTTCGTTACTCTGTGAAAGTCACACATTTATTCAGTTTCATGCATCCTTACAGAAATAAATTATTAATTCTGACAAAGAAATCATTTTTAATCAGATTTTCATTTCATTGTGTAAATATGCATGTTTCTTTGCACCAGGCTTAAAATTCAGCACTTGGATGCAAGCTTCTCTGCTCTGTCTCTCCATACAGTCCTTTTTTTAAATGCTTGAAGGCCTCTGTCATAAACAAGAAGCTTACAATGTGCTGCACAAGTTTCTGTCTCCCTCTTGAGGCTGAGATAAGAGTATAACTTTTTAGGGAAGAAAAAATGGTGTAATCTCAGTCCATCTAGCTATACAGTCAGTTCAGCTGTTTATTATCTTCATTCTTTTATCTATATGAACCTTTTAGTGTGAAATTGAAAATATATATTCCACCCATATTGTTTTTACAGTCTGTGATGTTGGTAATAATGTACGTTATCGCATTACTCTTTCTTACATCGTGTAATATGGTTAAATTGAAATGAATGAGGAACAATGATTGTTCACATATCAGATGGATTAAACAATCACATCTTTTGTTTGTAGTTACATTGACAATTTTAAATGATGTTGTTTCAGGGTAAATGTTTCTCTCGACTGCATTATCAATGTGCTTTGAATAAAAAGTACTACACTGGAGTTAACAGATAGTGATTTTATATACCACAATAATATACTCAAAACAAATGTCTTATTAGCATTTGCTTCAGTGGTCTTTTTTTGCTTTAGGAGCTTATAATAAGTTTTGAATACTGTAGCTCATCCATCAACATATTTCTACATGTAGGATTTAGTCTCATGTAGCCAGACCTCAGACAGCTGAAGGTCTGAGAACTGAATGGTTAAGGACCACCCATGATGCTATTTGACTGACAGGTGAACCAACCAATCACCTTTTGCTTTGTGCTGCGTCATGTTTAGGGATGTGGAAATTCCCAAAAAATAGTGTAATTAATTCACAAAGATCTTTAAAAGTTTACAACAATAACACATCGATATCCTTAATAATCTGTTAGCAAAACCTAAAGGAAATCAGTAGGACATGTATGTAGACATAGACTGAGGTAAACATTGCAGCTTTGTTATCCACTCAGACTTGTTTCCAGGTGGACAGGTTAAGATTGATGCACACTCGGTTTCTGGAAATTATATAATAAAAAGTATATTTAAACCAATCAGAGGGCGACTGAAGATCTGCTAAATTGTACCCAGTGTGACATCTGAGGCTGAGACTATTTAGTATGTAATGAAGATGACAACTCTCATGATTCCACCCTCAGTCACAGCGTCATCAAACTGCGCCATTGTTTGTTGTGAATACATACGCTCTGTGCCTTTAATTTGTCAATAAACACAATGTACCCAAAATACTGTGTGCAGGATTTAAGGCCCTTCTGAAGTGTCTGTCCGGAAAGTTCTGCAGTCGGGAGCTGATCGGAATCATGGGGCCCTCAGGAGCTGGCAAATCCACCCTCATGAACATCCTTGCTGGATACAGGTGAGCATGCAAGTGTGGTGAGGGAATATTTCTCAGTTTCTTTCTTGTCTATCACCACTCAGGAGTTTGTTTTGCAAATGTTTAAGATTAAATTCTATGTCCCTCTTTTCCTACAGAGAGACAGGTATGAAAGGTCAGATTCTGGTAAATGGGCGACCCCGTGACCTCCGCACCTTCAGAAAAATGTCATGTTACATCATGCAAGATGACATGCTACTGCCACACCTGACAACACGAGAGGCAATGATGGTGAGGTTGTGTGTGACTGTGTGAGCATGATAAGTTTTATATTGATGTTAATGATCAGTAGGCAGCACTCACCAATACTAATTGCTGCATTTAGGCAAGACACTGCAGGTGAATAGATTTAAAAAATAAGTTATCACCATACCTCCACAATTGAACTTTTATTGAATTACACATTTTTTAAACCTTAAAGGTGTAGTTCTGTCATAAGTTACTCACCCTATTACTTGTTTCAAACCCATCTGAGTTTCTTTGTTCTGTTGGACACCAAAGCAGGTATTTTCTTTAAGTTTAACCATTGACTGTAACCACTGACTTCCAAAGTATTTGCATTCCTACTGTAGATGTTAATGGTTTCAGGTTATCAGCTTTCTTCAGAAATCTTCCTTTGTGTTTTGAGGGTAATATTTATATTTAGTGTAAATAGTGCACAATTTTTATGTTAACTATCCCCTTATTTAAAATATGCCAATAAGTCATGATTTAATTAAATATGTGAAAATTTGCACAAATCTTAAAGTTGAATGAAGTCAAGTTCAAAGTTATTGGGTTCTTTTTTTTTTAAAACAATGCTGTAAACAGCCACACATTTTTAATATATACACATATACACTCACTGGCCACTTTATGGGCTACATCTATCAAATTGCCAATCACATGGCAGCGACTCAATGCATTTAGGCATGTAGACATGGTCAAAGACGATCTGCTGTAGTTCAAACCGAGCATCAGAATGAGGAAGAAAGGTGATTTAAGTGACTTTGAACATGGCATGGTTGTTGCTGCCAAACGAGCTGGTTTGAGTATTTCAGAAACTGCTGATCTACTGGGATTTTCACACACAACCATCTCTAGGATTCACAGAGAATGGTGCGAAATAAAGAAAATATCCAGTGAGTGGCAGTTCTGTAGGCCAAATGCCTTGTTGATGCCAGAGGTCAGAGGAGAATGGCCAGACAGGTCCAGGGATATAGAAAGGCAACAGTAACTCAAATAACCACTCGTTACAACCGAGGTCTGCACAAGAGCATCTCTGAACACACAACATGTCCAACCTTGAGGTGCCCCACCGGGTGCCTCTCCTGTCAGCTAAGAAAAGGAAACTGAGGCTACAATTCGCACAGGCTCACCAAAATTGGTCAATAGAAGATTGGAAAAACGTTGCCTAGTCTGATGAGTCTCGATTTCTGCTGCCACATTCGGATGGTAGGGTCAGAATTTGGCATCAACAACATGAAAGCATGGATCCATCCTGCCTTGTATCAACAGTTCAGACTTTTTTTGGCATTCTTTGGGCCCATTAGTACCAATTGAGAATCGTGTCAATGCCACAGCCTACCTACAGTAAGTATTGTTGCTGACCATGTCCATCCCTTTATGACCACAGTGTACCCATCTTCTTATGGCTACTTCCAGCAGGATAACATGCCATGTTATGAAGCGCAAATCATCTCAGACTGATTTCTTGAACAAATCAATGAGTTCTCTGTACTCAAATGGCCTTCACAGTCACCAGATCTCAATCCAATAAAGCACCCTTGGAATGTGGTGGAACGGAAGATTCACATCATGGATGTGCAGATGACAAATCTGCAGCAACTGTGTGATGCTGTCGTGTCAACATGGACCAAAATCTCTGAGGAATATTTCCAATACCTTGTTGAATCTATGTCACGAAGGATTAAGGCAGCTCTGAAGGCAAAAGTAAATCCAACCCGGTACTAGTTAGGTTTGCTAATAAAGTGGCCGGTGAGTGTATATCTCTACCTCTGAAAAAAATGTAAAATATATAGAAACTGTAAAGTTTGGTTTATAAAAGTGCTGCGGAGGTGAAAATTATGATTTAGTGCAGGGAACAAAACATCTTAAAAATCCAGGCATAAATTGATAAAGTGCTATCAAAGAAACATTTAAAAGTGTGCTTTGGATGTTTGCTTTTTATTAGACTGAAAACACTTTATTAAAAATCTCAAAATATCAAGCCTGACAAGTGGATGAAAAAGCAGTATTTTTCCTGCCGGGTCTCGCCTTTAGTAAACAAGCTTTTGCATAAAAAGCACTAAGCTGTTAATTTAACCAATTCCCCTGGCAGTCAATCTCGCTTACTGAAAAATATAAAATAATTTCAAATAAGATCAATATTTTATGCACTAAATTGGTCATCATCTCAACATACACCCTCAGAATGATATTGGTTTGTGGATTATGGCCATTTGATTGCACATTACTCAAAATGGTCTTAAAAGTAATCTTTCTTTGTTTTGTTTAGGTGTCAGCCAACCTTAAACTTAACGAAAATGTGGAGGTGAAAAAAGAACTGGTAAGTGTAAACTGTACCTCTATTATCTCTCCGTATAATAGGTAAATTCCTTTCTCAAATGAGCATCCCTCTGCCCTATACTCACTCTAAAGGGCAGAGCTCTTGAATGGAGCAGATTGGAAAGAGTAATTGCACTTGTATCATAAAGTAATTAAGCTGTTTTGGAAAACACTTGGAGAAGCGAGCAGAGAGAGACAACTCTAATCTTCTCATAGAAGGTTATATGAATGTCATATTATATCTACTACCAAACACATTTCTTTCTAATTAATTTACTTAGAGGTTAACTTGAACTCTTCCAGCTTTAAAATGATGTTCCAAATAACTTACATCCACAATATCTAACAAAACAGACTACTTGAAAGGGTCTTTGGGAATAAATCATTCCATTCGCTCCCATGATTTGTTTCGCAGATTTAATTTGGGAAGCCAATGACACGTTTCAACACTTCTTCGCAGGGGTGGGTAACCAAGAGAAATTTTTTTGTTGATACAATTTTTCCCGAAAGAAGCAATGCAAAAATGAATATTTTACTGTCATTTTTATATTATACAAGATATTCTAACTTGATTAAAATATTGGTGCCACTGCAAAAATTGGAGAATAAAAGATTAGCTTTAAAAACATTTTCATAAATGAAAGATATTGTTTCCATTATGCAAAGCACTGTACATGCAAAATCCAATCATCCAAACTACTTGAAATACATTTATTCATTAATTTCCCTTCGGCTTAGCCCCTTATTTATCAGTGGTTGCGACAGCGGATTGAACCGTTAACTATGCAGGCTTATGTTTTACAAATACATTTCCAGCCACAACCCAATACTGGGAAACACTCAAACACTGTCACAAGCACACCAATTTATGTTTACCCAATTCACCTATACCGCATATCTTTGGATTGTGGGGGACATCTGAGCACCAGGAGGAAACCCAAGCGAACACGGGGAGAACATACAAACTCCACACAAAAGTGCTTCCAGGCCCAGCTGGCACTCAAACCAGCTACCTTTATGGTGTGAGGTGACAGTGCTAATCACTGAGCCACCGTGCCACCCACCATAAAATATTTTTTTAAAAAGACTTTTATTAATTTTAGCTAACTGTACAACAAAGAAATTGTTTTTGTTTTTGACGGAAAAGAGATTAGTACTGTTTTGTAGTGTTTTAAAATGGCCATGAGAAGGCCAAACTAATAAATAAAGCACACCTACTAAATTCCCTTAAATACAAAGAAAATAGAATATAATTTACTTACTTGACTCCCGAACAAACAAATAAACAATAAAAACAGCTATGAGATAAACTTCTCTTAAGGTGACAAAAACAAACTATATGTAACGGAGGCCAGCTAGTAAAGTGCTGTGCAGATAAACCTTACTCCTCTGACCATTAGGGACGCTAGAGGCCATGGTCTTTAACCTTCTTTTTAGAGCGACCGACTCCCATGAGGAGAGTCGCCGGTTCAATCCCAGCTCGGAGCGGTTTGGCTAGTGTAGGACCGGCTGGATTACATTGATGCCGTGACCCGGATGGGAGTGAGGTTTAGTGGAGGTGAGTGTAACGGAGGCCAGCTAGTGAAGTGCTATGCAGCTAAACCTCTCTCCTCTGACCTCTAAAAGGTGCTCTAGCGACAGAGACTAGAGGCCATGGTCTAGGGTTTGCTAGTGTAAAACCGGCAGGGTTACATATACAATATATACAAGTTTTCCAACACCTATAATGCAAAATCACAAATCTTTATTAAAGTTTTTAACCGCTGCCTGTCAATGGTCAAAAAACGGGGTAATCTCAGAACAGTAGCAAATAAACGCAAATACAACAACTTTCTCCTTGATGGGAAGCACTCTTTCAAACACAAGCAATCAAACAAACAACTCATAATATAACCATAGCAAACTGTTCAAATTTCATGACAATGCAAAAAAGGGGCATACATTGGTTTCAGAGTGAAGGTTTGGAGGGCCTTTATAGTTAGAGGCATTCTGCTGGATGAATCAACATCCATGTGATTATCACTGGCTATGCCCATGTAGAACAAAGAGTGAGAGACAAAGAAAACAAAACAAAAACAAATTACCAGAGAGATTGAACTGATCCCAAAAAAACTACAGGTCATAACTATATACTGTATATACTAGCTTCAAGGTTATAAGCCAGTAAGCTCCCAAAAATAGCAACATCTGAATTTAGAGGATACTTGCATTTAAAACTTCCAGTTTCTAACCTCCGCCCAATGAGGATCAGCAGTTTTAATGACTTTTTTAATCACTTTGCACTTCATCTTCTCTTCAGATCTTCCGTCCAATCAAACGCTCTCTAGAATCCATGCTGTCCCTTTCCTTATGCTATAAATAGACAGTAAATACTGGTATATTGTGTGACAGGTGAATGAGATCCTCACAGCGTTAGGACTGCAGGAGTGTGCCCACACTCGCACCATCTCTCTGTCCGGTGGCCAGTGTAAGCGCTTGGCAATTGCCTTGGAGCTGGTCAACAATCCTCCAGTCATGTTCTTTGATGAACCCACCAGGTACACACAGCTTTAACTTTACATACTGACATAATTCATCCAGAATGTGATGATTACTGCAACATTTCCAATAAAAATCCCCAAACGTACATGTGTTTGTCTCTGTATTAGTGGTCTAGACAGCGCGTCCTGTTTCCAGGTGGTTTCCTTGATGAAATCTCTGGCTCAAGGAGGAAGAACCATCATCTGTACCATCCACCAGCCCAGTGCGAAACTGTTTGAAATGTTTGACAAGGTAATTTTTTCATTGTAAATTTTAATATGTGAAAAATATGTTTCTGGGTTGGACTTTATAAAAGGCCAGATTTACTAACAGATTATGCCAGGACAAAAACTACATGCGGTGAAATGTTGTAGACACTTTTCATTTTTATGGCTGACCTGTCACAAAAGTATATTTAAACTCTTCAAAAGTCTGTCTAATCTCAATTATTAATTGGATAATTCACACAAAAATAATCCTATCATCAATTACTCTCCCTCACTTTTTTCACACCGATATCATTTTTGGTCATCTTCAAAACTAAAATGAAATCCAGACAAATGTCAGTTTATTCAAAGTATTTATCACTTTTAACAATCGAAAGAACATTTTACTAGTATATTTACCACCTTTTGTGCATTAAAAAAAGATTGTACACTGTAAAACCCAACAGTCCACTTTATCAAATGAAATGAGTGTAGTTAACTCAGTTGACTGGAAGTTAATTCTACTTATTTGAAAAGAGTTTTGAACTCAGTGTTGAACGTTAATTAAATACCTCATTACTTCAACTTAAATGGAGTAAGTTCACAGTACTCATATAGATGTGTTTTTTAACTCAAATGGTTTGTAGCAATCGGTTTGCTCAAACGGTTTGAGTTGCCTTAACTTATTGGGTTTTACTGTGCTCAAATTGCTTTGTTTACTCAAATGGATTAAGTTCACAGTACTCATTAGGATTAGTTTTTGAACTTAAACGGTTTGTTGCAATCGGTTTCCTCAAATGGTTAGAGTTACCTTAATTTTTTGGGTGTTACAGTGTATGAATGTTGAATGTTTTTATTATAAAATCATCAATGACAATAAAGAACCCTTATCTTTAAGAGTGTAGTGAGTTAGTAGTGGTGTTACGGATCACAAATTTCACTGTTCGGATCACACTACTGTTTTTGAGTCACGGATCGGACCATTTTTTAGATTAGCAAAGAAAGGGAGGAGACAAATGTAATTTGCTAATACTGCAAAAACCATTGGTTTTAAGAAACAGAACTTAGAACCAGTAATTTTAATTTTAAAAAATCAAGAAAGAACCAGCTGAAAAAAAGGAAAATATTCAATTAAAAAAAATTTACTTTGCAACTGTTGCTGATAATGCTAAATATAGAAATCTAACATCTTGTACAACTTATCATGTTTATTTTCAATTAATGATTAACAATTCACACATAAAACTTCACGTTTCATTATAGGTGTATGATTTTTGAACCTGAACCTATAGACCAATTACCAACCTATATCACACATGACGTCACACGGGTCCCTGGTTGCAAAAAAAGACAGGTTGCAATAGTAAAGTTGTGCGGTAGGATGCCAAATGTAGAAAACTTAACTTTTACCGTACACCACACTGCTTTAATGCTAACTGCGGACGTCTTTGGCTAAAAGGGAGCTGAATGAAATGACGACCTAATTATAAATGCTGGACTCTGCAGTTATCATGTCATACACATTACTCGTTTTTGATTGCAGAAATGATTTCAGCAAAAACAGTTAGATATGGTTAATTAAACTGCGGACACTGAATGCTCAGAATGAAACGTGAAAGTGTAAGTTATGAAGGTAAAGTTGGTTTTATATTCATACAATCATTCAGTGACAACTTGTGACACACTCCCTATATTGTTTACCACGGCACTTTGAATATTCGGTCTGAAATAACCTGCAAGTGTGACTTGAAAACAACATTTACACTGTTTATTTGACTGTGAACAATGTTGTACTTTGATAATCCTTGGCTGCTAATATGATTTCGCTATTTAGAGTTTGAAAAATAATACTTTTATGAAATTATATTATCAAGGAGAAAGTCAGAATGTGCAAATATAAAACCAACTTTACCTCTATGTGTATGTTCACATATCCTGCCGGACAGGTGCAGTTCGCTGTCAGAATGCAGTTGTTTTGCTTGTTGATAATTAATTACCCAGGCCTTGTACAGCTCCGTCTTCTTTCCTTGTCTTCGGCTAGGCAGAACCTCGGTTTTCAGCACTATATAGTATAGTTCAGCATACATGACCACACAGAACAAAGTTGTTGGCATCCAAAGACTTGTAGATCTTTAACTTCTCTCTTGTAAAATCACTTGGAGCTTCAATGATGTTGTATATTTGGGGCTGGATGCGTGGTCATTTCATCTTCTCCAATATCCATTTGGAGGGTGCTATCGCAAATGGACCTGTCAGATGAACGCCGCTCACTTTAACGTTAATTTTGCCGAATCACTGTGCTTATCACTAGGTGACGAGCTGTTATAATACGCTGAAAGCATTATGTAAATAATATATATAATATGTAATCAATATATCTTATTTCTAAGACAACAACAAACGCTGTACCGCATCGCATGTCATTCTCTTGCTGTAAATGCTAGCGCTCCTGGATTTTTTTCTGCCACCACCCTGCGCGCGCATCCTGAATGTTTACAAACATGGTAATTGGTCTATACAGTTCCATTAAACGGTAATTTTAATCTTTCCCATAAACATCAGTGTTAATATCTGAACTATAAATTGTTCTCCCACTACTTCTGTGTTATTTTACTGTAACTAACTGAAAAAGTGTAAAAACTGAATCTCTCCTAATAAAACACATATTTGAATGCAGCCCTTTGAAAGATTAATAAACATATGCAAATCACTATTATTTATCATTCATGTTGTGTGGATTTGAATTGAGATCGCGATCTTTTAATGTTTAATTGTGCAGCTTTACAATGATTGCATTAATGCAGGCTAAACAAACAGTGGCAGAAAACGCTACGACACTAATCTAAGAAAGCATTTAGGTAGGTCCAACCACAACTTTTTCAGTTATTTAGGAAGCTTGTGTTATCGTCAAAGTTGTTGCATATGCATTTCATGAGTTTCCCTTTCAGACACAAAATTTATGGTAAGAGAGTTTGTAAATGAATCAGGATGCAACACAATATTACAATGTTTGCAGTATTCAATTTACTGGTTTTTGCATCCAAATTAACTCCCAAAAAGCATGTCCATGTCTTGTGCCTGTATTACATTTTCTGTAACAACTTTTAGGGGTAAGCTGTGACAAAAGGGGGAAAATTTGTGAGAGGGATAATCCGTCAAAGCAGAGAGATAAAAAGTCATTTCATTGTCTTTTCCAGGAGTCTCTTCAAGGGACTTCAACAAACACACTCTTTTAGCAATTAAATAACTAAACTAACTAAGTAAACTTGCCTAACACCCTTAAGCAAAAGTCTAGTCTCCTACTTCACTATTCTTAAAGTGGCAAAAACAATATATTTTACAATATATTCACTGAAATTCTAAGGCGTACATAAATCCAAAATCAGATTTCCAGTCTTAAATAGGCAAAGGTCAGAAAAGGTTGAATATTACATTTTCATCATCAGCACTGCTTGTTTGTTACCCAATATTTGTTAGTGCATGTGTTGCGTTAGATATTATGACAATTAGCTGCTGCATCTGTGTCCTTTAATTTGTGCATTGTCAGTAAATCCTTTGCAAAACTTTCCACTCCCATCAGCACTTCTGGGGTTTGCACTCTTGCACTAATTTGCCCTGTTTAGTAAATCTGGCCCTAAGAGTGTGAAGATGCTAATGTATTCATGTTCGTCTTTAATACTCTGTCTGTTCTTCTTGTAGCTTTATATCCTGAGTCAGGGTCAGTGTATATATAAGGGGACGGTGCCGTATCTTATCCCTTACCTGAAAAACCTTGGACTCCACTGCCCTACCTACCACAATCCTGCTGACTTTAGTAGGTCTACTCTGTGTGTGTGTGTGCGTGCGTGCATGCGTGCATGTGAGAAAGAGACAGAGATGATTTGCATCTAGAAATCTTTATGTACACTCTGTTTTTATGTGTGGAACTTGTGCAGCTCTGATGTGGCAATTTATAATTTCTGTTTGATTGATTTTGAAATCCCAGAAGTAATATTATGAATGAATGAACATGTTTTTTTATATAGGTATGGATAATATAGATATAGCAGAGCCTATACTATTTTATTCTACATTCTACAAGACAATATAATATAATATAATATGATGTAATATAATATAATATAATATAATATAATATAATATAATATAATATAATATAATATAATTTAATATAATATAAAGGTGGTGTAATAAACTACATAATAATAATCACATAATGAAAAAAACAATAATATTAACAAATATTCATATTTAAGATAAATGTTTTTCTTTTGAATTTTCTATTTATCAAGCAGTGCAAAAACTGAATGGTTTCCAAATGATTTTTTAACTGACAAAACTGTCTTCAACATATATTTCTCTAAGGCTGATCAGCACATTCAACTGATTTCTGAAGGATCAAGTCACTAAAGTAAATTCAGCTTTACTATCACCTGAAAATATGTTTTAAAATATACTAAAACAGTTATTTTAAATTGTATATATTATAATATATGCCTGCATTACAGTATCAAATTAATTATTTATTTAAACAGGAAAAGATTAAAAGATAATCGGGCAGGAATCAGCATAATTGCTGTTTTTCAGCAGGTTCCTACTCTGCAGAACATAAAAACATACAGACACCCTTAACATCTCATCTAACAACGCATGAGTACAGTACAAATAATCACCAAACATACAAAATAAAGAGAGACAGGCTACTATCTCAGTGGCTACAGTGATAGTTGACCATCAGATGACGAGTATGGAATTTTTAAATAAGTCTCAGTGTTGGTATTGTTTTTAGATGTTGTGGGATCTCATTCCAGGCTTTTGTGAAAGAAAGATCTCTGTCCATAACAGTTTTTAAAGGCCGATAACGCCAAACATCCATTTGTTGCAGATCTGGTGGATCGAGTCCTTATATTAACTTTCGGTACCAAAGCACAAAGGGGTCACAAATGCTGATATAGCACCATTTAAAATTTGATAAATAAATGCAGTATTTGAGAGATTTCAAAAATTAAAAAAGAATCACCCACTCTGGGGTGATTGGCCACAACTGTTTCTGTGTTTCAGCAAATGGAATGATTTTTGATGGCAAAACTGATTTTGACACATATTTTAGGAAAATGCTTTGGAATCTTTCAAAAACTCAACAATACACTCTGGGCAACTTGACTATACTTTTGTTGCGTTAGTGACTGTTTTTGCTAAATTGAATTTATAATGCAATGCCACGACACCATATAATCATGCATTCTTGGATGATGTATTCGTGGATTTTCCTGTTTGAAAGTGATGAAATTTGTCATTTTTTACATTCAGAAATGTAGTTAAAATAGAAATTAATCTGAGAAAAATCAGTCACTAACACGAAAAAGGGGGAAACTTTTTAAAAATACACAAGGGTTAAGTTCCAAGGTTTAAACACTAGGGTGTCTCCTAATGTATTTATTTATTGTTGGTTTCTTTGTACTTTGCGTGTTATGATTTAGTTGCTTGTCTGAATCATATGAGTGTATCTGAAGGGTTTTTAGGCTCTTCTTGTGGGTCATTCAGCATGTGTATGAGTTGTGCTGTCTCTCTGCGGGTAGTAATCGAGGTCGCCTCAGGAGAGTATGGTGACCTGAACCCTGTGCTCTTCGAAGCTGTTCAAGGAGGCCTGTGTTCAGATGAGAGCAAGAAGAACTCCAGTGACAAGAACGACCCCACCACCTCCTGTCCATCCCAGTGTTATCCTGTGAGTGATGAACACATACACACAATCTTGCACACATAACCAGTTTGTTTATCAGTCTCTGACCAACACCTCTTGTCTTATTTTGGATTTGTAAAGGATTCAGGATACATTGAGAAACACACTTTTGCCACCAGCACCCTTACACAGTTCTGCATCCTCTTCAAGAGAACCTTCATCACCATATGCAGGGACGTGGTAAGAACTTGTTTTTGTCTTTATTTTGATTTAGATATTATGTTGCTTTGGAACTACTTGCAAACTATCAGTCATTGGGATATTAGTAGTCTGTTAGTAGACAGATGTGGTTTGGTCAGTCAGAACAGCTGTTTTTCAGGCATATGGATGCGTCATTGACATCTCATGTATCTAATAAAATACACACTATGAATTTAATTTGATTTACTTTTAGGTTATATGCAGATAATAACACTTATTTTACAAGAAATTTGTCTTTTGAACAAATCTGCCAGTTTCAGGCAACTGACTGAATATTTTCTCGCATCCCAGATGGGCACGATCGTGCATGGATAATGTTATGAACCATTATAGGTGCAGCCAAATTTATATTTACTTATTTTTGATTAAGTCATATACAGTATTAGGATATATTACTCTATTATTATTATTATTATTATTATTATTATTATTATTATTATTATTATTATTATTATTATTATTATTATTATTATTATTATTAAAGATACCGAGGGCATCATGATGGCACAGTGGGTAGCACAATCACTTCACAGCAAGAAGGTTGCTGGTTCTGGGTCAGCTGGCATTTCTGTGTGGAGTTTGCATGTTCTCCGCTTGTTCACGCGGGTTTCCTCCGGGTCCTCCGGTTTCCCCCACAGTCCAAAGATATGCAGTACAGGAGAACTGAATAAGCTAAAGTGTATGTGTGTGAATGAGTATGTATTGGTGTTCCCCAGTGATGGGTTGTGGCTGGGAGGGCATTCGCTGTGTAAGATAAGCTGCTGGATAAGTTGGCGGTTCATTTCGCTGTGGCAACCCCTGATTAATAAAGGGACTAAGCTGAAAAGAATATGAATGAATGAAGATACAGAGCAGTGCAAATTATTTCTCACTATTTAAAGTGCAGACCTTCAAATAACTTGCTTGAATGTCCTTCAGGGGGGCTAGGTGTTAAATTGTAACTGTAATTTGCACCCTGCCTTCATATGGTCTGATGGCAGTACCTCTGGGAACTATAGCCACTTTGAATGGCCAAGGATTACCCAAGAGGCCATATGACTGACAGGTAAAAGACCCAATACTGTTTAGAGATTGCCAGTTCCCTTTGCACTCTGTCACCCTTTTCCCACCACTATGTATGTTGGTAAACTCTGTTTGGTGCAAATCACTCCACTTTATGACACCAGCAAGCAATTCTGGAGCACTGAAAATAAGATTAAGTAATGCAACTGCTGTGTCAGCATTGGGTCTTTCATATTTGTCCACACATGCAGTTGATTCAATCTCTCATTTGGGTATTTAATTTCATCTTACATAATAGATGTGAAGAGGAACCTTCTAGGGAAACCTTCTATGGAATGTTGTTGCACACACTTGCCAGTTGAGACTCTTGACATCTCCAAGACAAGATAAAACATTCATTCATTCAATCATTCATTTTCTTTTCAGCTTAGTCCCTTTATTAATCAGTGATCGCCACAGCGGAATGAACCACCAACTTATTCAGCATATGTTTTACACAGTGGATGTCCTTCTAGCTGCAAACCACTGGGAAACACCCATACACTCTCATTCACACATATACACTACAGACAATTTAGCTAACCCAATTCACCTATACCGCATGTCTTTGGACCGGAGGACCCGGAGGAAACCCACGCGAACACGGGGAGAACATGCAAACTCCGCACAGAAATGCCAACTCACCCAGCTGAGGCTCGAATCAGCGACCTTCTTGCTGTGAGGCGATCGTGCTACCCTCTGCGCCACCGTGACGCCCAAGATAAAACATCTCTTTAAATTTTGAAAATATTTCTAAGTGCCTCAAACAAAACTCTTGAACATCTTTTTGTGCTGTCTAATTTCTGCTGTAAACCTCACATATTTTTGACGAAACATAATCAGCACAATCCATACATTAGATAATGATGTAAACACAACAGCTTTGTTAGTTTATTAGACGTCTTTTTATGTCTTTTTAAGACATCTTTGAATCTGCATGTGAGGCGTTTCCAGTTATGTGTGCTGTATGCTTCAGACATTTAGCCAATGGTCTGTGAGTGTGGCATCTGTGTTGACATCTGACAAACACCTCTATTTTTAGCATTGTAGACTTGGAATAGAATCAGCTAAAATACATCTTAATACCATGTGTAAACAACCTCCTAGTTGGCTTGTAGCTGCTGTGTAATTTAAAGTCAACAGAATATCTAAATTAAACTGAATTCTAATGAGAATTTAAAATAAAGGGTTAACATTGTATTGTTTTGTTTTGTTTATATCTAATAACTGTTCAATCAATCTATGTGTGTGTGTGTGTGTTCAGGTATTAACCCACCTGAGAGTGATGTCGCACCTGTGTATCGGCGTGTTGATTGGCCTGCTGTATCTGAACATTGGGAATGATGCCAGCAAAGTGTTCAACAACACTGGCTTCCTGTTCTTCTCCATGCTGTTTCTCATGTTTGCTGCTCTCATGCCCACCGTCCTAACATGTAAGTCAATCTACTGGGTTTGCTCAGTTCCTCATGAGCATGGAAAATAGATTTGATCCGAGTGATTAGTAGAGGCTTTTTTTGGTTTGTGATGGATTAGAAGCACTTATTGGCTTGATTGGAAGTTATGGTCTTTACAGAAACTGATTGAATTAAGCACTGAAGCGATGATGTCTTTCCTCTTGCAGTTCCACTGGAGATGGGTGTGTTCATAAGGGAGCATCTTAATTACTGGTACAGTTTAAAGGCGTATTACTTGGCCAAGACCATGGCTGACATTCCATTCCAGGTACTTCTGTTTATCTGTCTCATTTATTTAAAAAAATGTATTCAACCTTATATGTGACAAACAAGATTAGGTGTGTCATTTTTAATAATTCCTGAGCCTCAGGCAAACCTCTTCAGTGTTCTTCACTCTCTTCCAGGTCATTTGTCCGATTATGTACTGCAGTATAGTGTACTGGATGACAGAGCAGCCCCCAGAGGCAGGCAGATATCTGCTGTTTATGGCTCTGTCCACTTCCACTGCCCTGGTGGCTCAGTCTCTTGGGCTTCTCATCGGAGCTGCATCCACTTCACTTCAGGTATAAGGTCTTCAAATAAGTGGTGGTGCCAGAGATTGTTCCAGCCATTGAGGAATACTTAATACAAATACTTTTAGCAAGTAGCAGTAAAGCATAACTGGAAAATGGTTTCAGGCTGATCCTCCGACAAGAGCCAAATGGATACACTGTATGAAGAGTCTCACGTTTAACTTGAGACTTGATTCAAAAAAGTGTGACAAGTATTGGAAAAAATGTAACTTAATTAATTTACTCCAAGCTATGATTTACTTAAAAGTAAGTAAAAACAAAAAAGAAGAGTGGTGGTGACATTCTACTCTTTAAAGGTTTAAGTTTTATGTAATTTTTAAAGGAATTCATATTTTTATTTTACTTTAATGCATTAAATTGAAATAGTATCTGGATACAGCCTTGATGATGCAAGCTGAGACTACATATCTCAGTGATGCAATGTCAGACACAGTGCACTCAATGGAGCTAGTGACGTCACTGTGAGGGGTAGGGTTATGGGAGGGGTTAGATGAGCGCTGTAAAAAGCGTTGCATAAGGCAGATTGCAACTGCACCAGGTCTGCATCCAGACCCCTCTCTTAATTTGTTCAAAAGTGAGAAAGATTTTTTTACTAGTTTGTAAAGAAATTAATACTTTTGTTTTACTTTTAGATGCATTAAATGCAGAAATTTACTCTAGCAGTTCCTATACATGCTACAGTACACTCTTTAATACTGGTATTGTCAATTGTTAAACTACATAATTTTATTAATGATTATTGGCATAATTCCAAATGTCAAAATTTTAAAGACCAGAATGCATGATAAATATTAGTGTTGTTACCCTATAAATGGGATATTTTTGTAATATAGACTATAATTGTCTAGGAGTTACTAAACCACCAGCAAAGGTGTGTATTTTACTTTATCCAGCAGGCGGGAGATCAAAGTTTTTTCACTGTAGTGTTCTGTTGTTCTGGAAGACAGTAAATTTTTGTTTTTGCTTTTGCTTCAGAATGATTTTGTTAACAGAAAGTTGTTGGCAACAAAGGCACACATATTCAAAGGCACTGGGATAAGTAGTGACAGTGAAATGTTTGCGGTTAATTTGACTGCTATGGCCATTCAAAGCAGAAATACTCAAAACTCTTTTGTATTTCTTAATTTTAATAAAATGACAATGGTAGAAAGAAATACAATAGTCGCTTGTTAATCGCGGGAGTTACATTCTAAAAATATCCCGCAATAGGTGAAATCCACAAAGTAGCCCGCTTTATTTTTTACAATTATTATGATGTTTTAAGGCTGTAAAACCCCTCACTACATTGTTTTCTCAGATTTTACATTTTCACTCTTTTCTCACTTGTTTAAACACTCGCGTAACTTCTACCTTCCTTTAGCATATCCAGAACTTTTTGTGCGATGGTTAGCATCTTCCTCTGCCTTTTGGGTGCTACAGCAGGTGCCTTTTGAAGGTTTTATCAACATTATGGAGTTTGTTGGGGAGAAAACTTGCAAACATTATGTACTGTACAGGAGGTCTACAGCCAATCAGGACGCAGAACACAATGCGCTGTAAAAAAAAGAAGCATGTCAAATTACACTAAAAACAATCTGCAAAACTGCGAGACCACAAAAAGTAAACCTCATTATGGTGAGGGACCACTGTATACACATTTAGGACAAGTAATGGTACTATAGTTATGTGGGTTTAGTTCAAACAAAGTTATTAAATGACACAATATTTTAAATGTGCCTTTAGTAGTACTAATATTAAAACCAGAAAGAGATTTTTTTAGACTGAAAGAATCCTTAAAAGAGCATAATATGGACACTGTAACATACACCGTCTTTTTGCATTTTCAGGTTGCCACATTTGTAGGCCCAGTCTCAGCAATCCCAGTCCTTCTGTTCTCTGGCTTCTTTGTCAACTTTGATACCATCCCGAAATATCTTCAATGGAGCTCTTATGTGTCATACGTCAGGTCAGTCAGGAACCCTAACAATCTGTCATCCATCCCAGCAAACAATTTTGTGTTTACTAGATGTCTAATATACATCTAAATGTAGACAACTTGCTAAAACAAGGCTAAACTTGGGTTGTCAGTGAAAATCTAATAGACATCTAAGAATAGGCCAAAACTAGACTAGTCGTCAAATAGACAGATTAGACAGACTTTATGTGTGTAGTCATTCATTTCTGTTTATTTTATGACTAGGCTAGTTTTGGTCTATTCTTAGACATCTATTAGATTTTCACTGACAGCCCAAATTTAGCCTTGTTTTAGACATTTATTAGACATCTTTTAGAAACAAAAAATGCTTGCTGGGATCTCTCAATGAAAAAAAAAAACCCACACACATCTGATCTTTCCTTCTTCAGATATGGCTTTGAGGGTGTGATCCTCTCCATCTACGGCATGAACCGCTCGGAGCTGGAGTGTCCCGGCATGGTGTGTAAGTTCCAGAAGCCAGAGGAGGTCCTGCAGTTGCTGGATGTGGAGGATGCAAAGCTCTACGTGGACTTCATGGTGCTGGGGGTCTTCTTCTTAGTTCTCAGACTTGCCACTTACCTAGTTCTGCGTTACAAAGTCAAGTCAGAGCGTTAGGGTCTGAAGCTCATCACCAGACGTACATTTCATTTCACACACACTCCAGTAAATCAACACAACATTCTTTTTGCAAACCAATGCACGATACCGGGGCCATTGTTTTGGCAGTGCAACATTTATCCTCAGTTTTTGTTACTTGAAAACTATTTTTAATTCTCTACATGTAGAATAGTAAATCAACATAGGAGTTGTTTTGTCAAATTTCTTTATGTCTTCATGCAGTTTAACTGTGTAGGCTCATTTTCCCCACCACCAGAACTTTCAAGCATGAGTCTCTGCTGACAGGACTGGATGTATTTACAACGACAATCCCACACAATAGCATGTGGACTGGCCAACAAGTCTCTTTCTGCCTAGACTGAAGGATTTGTCTTGCGTTTAATGGATTTACTTCAACCCGAGATGAAAAAGTCATCAATAACATGTTTCAGATGAGAGTGCACTGCATGTTTGGGGCACTTTTCAGGACAAGCAAGCAGCTGAAGAGAGAACTGTGCGTGATATACTGTAAGAATCGTCCAGCCAGCGTATCTTCAACTCCAGCTTTGTCTTCCCACAATACACTTTAAGCTTGAGGGGAATAATATCTTCTGTCACCTACTGAATATAAAGACTCTCTCAAGGCAATTCTGGGCATCCATGTCAAACTAAATCTAACCGTTTGAGGAATGTTGCAGCAAGTGCCCTTGATGTGAACTGCCTATTAAATTTTTTTCCTAAGGGGGAACATTTGGGCATTTTGTCAGTATCCATCCGTCTTGTTACCTTGAATTCTCTGACAACTGCCTCTTTGGTTTCCTGAGAGAGAAACAAATTATTATTTGTGGGCTTTTGCTTTCTCGTTTTCATCAGGAGGGATCAAACCTTGACCTTGTACAATAATAATTAAAAAACTCCCTACAGTGACCAAAATAATGAAGAACTCAATGTGAATTCGGGGCTATTCTCGAAGAACCTCTTGAACTGACTACATTTCGACAGGAATGGCACATACCATCAGATGTCTGAAAATCACGTGCAGTCCTAATGTCTGATAGTGAACATTTTACGCAGGCAACATTTACTGCTCAAACAGGACTCGCTTGGCTTGTTTCTTTCTGCTACTTTTGCGACTGTTCCCTGGAAACTTAATCTGCACTGCTAAGTATGTCAGGACATGTGTGGTTGGATGTGTCGATCATATACCTGGATCGTAACGATGGATGAACGCTTTTTTCTGGATGGAAATATTTATGCCTCGTTTGCACTCGTATGTACACTTCCTCTTCTTCGCTTCTCTCTTCTAGCAGTCAGGATATTCAACGCCGCAATGCAATGCAAACACCTTCACAACTGATTCAGTGTTACTCTGGAGATCTTTTTGAGTCCTGCTATGTGTTATGTCTCCTTATATAACTAAGACTACTAATAATCTGAGTATATACACAAAGAAAAGTACACGTGTTATGCTTCAAGCAAGATTGTAAATACATGTATGCACTTTTTTTTTTGGTTGATGTTGTTTTATTGGAACTTTTTTTGGACATTCGTTTGTAATTGATTTTATTTTTATATGCGCAAATATGACATGCGGTTCTGGAAAAGGGAGTTTAATGGCTGGAAAATGCATGACACATTTGGACGATGCTGCGACTGAGGAATTTATGTTGCACAATACAGAAAATGCTCCCAAAATAGTTGATTAATTTGCTGCCGGTTCATTTTAGGATGATTTCATTTTATTTTTTGAGAATGCTTGTGTTGGGAAAGTTGACTCAGCTTGTGAGTAGGACATTTGTGGTATACCAACACAATTTTACAGCATTTCCTAACTATTTTAAATTAGTGGCTAATTCGTAATGAATTTGTGTGATCACATTTGTACATTTTGGTATAAACTGCTCACACCCTAGTGATGAATGTGTTTACCCTTGCAAAAAATGTTTATTTCTTTCATTAATTTCATTAGGTATACTATAATTTAATTATATTTTACTTAATGTGATAAGTATACTAATATTAGTGTACAATTACACATATAGTTTCACAGATTTATATGTTCACTCAATTTCGCACTTCAAAATATTACTTGAAATGACTTTTTTTATTATTATTATTTTAAGTTTTATTCAATGCTTTCAATGAATTAAGGCAGACTTATCATAATACGCTTCCTAAATAAACCCAAGCTGTAATATTAGTTCAGCTTTTTCTTACAAAGTTTAATAATTGACATTTGTACAGTGTAGACTACCGGAACCGTTTTAGGCTTAGTAAAGTATAATTTAAAGTGTTACAGATTTAAACTTGATACTTATTAGTACACAACCGGTTTACATTGGTTTTCATTTGTACTACAACAATACTACGGGTTAACTAATAGGTAAAATTGTCGTATATGAGATTTTTGAGCTTTTCTAGTTAGTTAAAGTACATTTTGAAGCATATTCTCAGTAAACTAGTAGTTTACCAATGGTATAGGTCAGTGAAGCGTACTTCATGAAGAAAAAAAATACTGCAAATATACTTGTAAGTGAACTTATATACTTGAAGTCACGACTTATAGTTTTCTATAGATATACAATGTTTACACACACAGTGTACTACAGTGTTGAACTATTCATTTAAAGGTACTGTAGGTGATCTGCCACAATGCTATCTATTAGCATAATATCTTTTAAACACAGTCGCTCTCCTGTCCAAAGCCACTTTTCCATGCATATATAACCCATTTGTAAAACAACACATTATACATCAGATTTGCGTGACTGAGAGAGTTTTAAAATATAACATTATCTGTCTAAAAGAAATACTTCAGCCATTGTGTCGGCCTTCCTCCAGCGTGCAAAAATAACTCCAATCATGAGGGTTTTTAAAGTTTTGATTCTGCATTTGTTTCTCTCTCTCTCTCTCTCTCTCTCTCTCTCTCTCTCTCTCTCTCTCTCTCTCTCTCTCTCTCTCTTTAGTGTGCAGGTGAATGTGGTGCGTGCACACGCAAACAGCAGATCTGCTTGAATGGGTGCGCAGATGTACAAATCTACATTTGCTGATAGACAGTTTGGGCTACTTATCTGAATTATGGGAATTATCGGCCCGACAAATTTTAATTGGATGAACATTTTTTAGTCCTAACCTTTACCCAGCATATAAAAATACATATAAATACATTTAGATCATTTACTTTAATCAGTACTATTGAAATGTGAAAAGTTTTAACCAGCACAACAAAAAATGATTCTGGAGACAATCACCTACTGCACCTTTAACTGTGGATATGCAGATGTTCTGTGAATATTTGGATATTCCACTGTATCGACTACCAAATTACACCAAGTTCAGTTTCTCACATACGTTATTTAATCTATTCAACCTCAAAGCTGGCTTCTTGTTATATCAAATATATCAAATATGCAATATGAGTTCATAAGGCAGTATGCAAAAGCGTGTTTAATAGGTAAAAAGAGTAAACACAGCCACAAGCCAAGTATACTTTGAAAACTTACTGTATTTCTTGATCAAAACATATTACACTTATATATAAATATAAATACACTCAGACATTTCTGTTAGTATAAGGTGAGTTTACATTTTTTTTTCATTTATTTTAATTTTAAAAGAGGTTTACTTACCAGAATAGCATACCAGAATAAACAGTTTTTGCAAGGGTATGGGTGGGCTACATATCTAAGGGTAGTGCATTTTCATATGCCTGAGACTGTATAAATTCATCCGAATTAGCCACTAATTTGTCAAAGTGCAACATAGTTAAGTTTCTCTGTTAGATTAGGTTGGATATACAGATTCTGAGACAGGAAGATGGCCCTCAGAGAAATCAGTAGCATTTAGCGTGCACACTTAGTACTGTAAGGTATGGTTGCTCTTTTTTTAAGAACAATCTGTCCGTCAAAACATTGCACACAGCTTTAAAAATGACTTTCCGTCATTCTGCAATTGAAGAATTGCTGCTCTAAAAATCAATTTAGCTTTTTTGCCATGTGGTATACCCAGGGAAAAACTAGACTCTGGATGCTTTTGGAGCGCAGGGTGCATTTTCAGAAACAATGGATCCATAAAATGCTTCGAAAGTCAACAATTCTGTGTTCAGTATTGCTTACCAGTCAGACAAAGAGTGTTGTGTGTTCTGTTTGCTTTAGACTCATCGGTGAGGTTTAGAGTAAGGAAATGTTCACCATCAAGAATCTGTCTTCTAATGGTACACAGACGTCTAGCGTAAAGAGTTGGGTAATACCTGTTTCTAATAGCAATAGTATTGTTCTGTGCCTAGTGAGTGATCTTTCCTATCTAATCCTTGAATATTTAATATATTTCCAGTGCTCGTCTGTCAGTCCTCTATTGTGTACGAATCATCATTTTGCGTGTCGATATGGGTTCCTGTATGTTGAGCCTCAGCTGGAAGATGTTGAGAGGTAGCTGGATGAGATCATATTTCACACACTTACATTTATTTACATTCATTTCTCTCTACGCAAAATAATCTTCGTTACGCAGCATGCACGCCTTAACGAATGAAAAGCCTTCGAACATTCTCTGTCCGAATAGAAATTAAGATAAGCAGGTAAAAGTGAAAATCTATTTTTTTGTTGATTTGATTTTTGCATATGAAAAAGTTCTGCAAGGTTTTGCACAGCCGATGTGCAGAGAACAAGACTTACTGCAGTCAGCTTCCCGGATTTGCTGCATAATTATTATGTTTGCCATCATCAGAAATGCAAGTTATGTGTGCTAAACCATGTTCAAATGAGTATAATAAATGCATTTATATATTACCTACACTAAATGATTTCTGTCTCTGTCTGCCAAATATATTACATTGGCTTATTAAAACTGATTTTCTACTTCTGCATTTTCACCTCTGCTTAATTAAATAATTAACAAATAAACAAACAGAATAAGTCCATTTTATCTGGCCACACTGTTAAAAATTATATGATCAATTAGTCATGACAGCTTATGTTTTAGCTCATTGTAACTTATTAAACTAAGTTAATCATGTTCTAACTTAATATTATAAGTTACGCAAGCTGTTTTAAGTCAGTTTAGCATAATATAAGTTTAATGGACTCATACACTCTCAGAAATAAAGATACAGGAGCTGTCACTGGGGCAGTACCTTTTTAAAAGATACATATTTGTACCCAAAGAATCCACATTGGTACCTTAAAGGGGCATATTAGTACCCAAATGTACCTAAAAAGTACCTTTGAGGTACTATTATGAACCCTTCAAGTACAAATTTGTACCTTTTGAAAAGGTACTGCCCCAGTGACAGCTCCTGTATCTTTATTTCTGAGAATGTAGGGTTAATTTAATTCAGCTTTATAATTTAAGGCAACCAGGTTTTTTTTTTTACAGTGCAGTTAATAACTCTGCTTAGTCAACTGAAGAATACTTTGTTTCAAGTATTCGCTCTTTTTAATGTATTGTATGTACAGTATGTAATGTAAATAGGTTGGTTTAGTGGTGTTTTGTAATATTTTTAACTTGAATAGCACATCAGTCAGTTAAGGTTATTTTGATTTTTAGACCTACATAATAACAATTTCAAGCAATTAAGGTGCATATGAATAGGTGTTAGTAAAAAATAAGCCACAGAAGCCCAAAACCAAGTCACTTTTTTCTTTTTTTTTTTTTTTGAAATTGAGTTTTATTTATCAACTGAAACTGCAATCATTTAAATATTGAGGAAAATCACCTACACTGTAAAAATATATGTTAATTAGCAGTTTCCATATTCTTGTGGTTCACAAAAGTGTTTAATTACAGTTGTGAATTGCATTATGGGACCTTGATCTCTGCTCTGTCGACTTTTAATCTCAAAAATTCCACTCTACAGTTTAACAAAGTGACTTTTATTGACATTTTAGTATACTGATATAATATAATGTATAAGAAATAATAGAGAAGTCTGAAAAATACCAAGATGTACTGGCCATTTCATAAGGTTTTTGTAATGTAATATACAACACCAACCCTGACAATATATCACTTTTATATCAAGACAATATATCAACTTTATTTTAGACAACACATAAACTTTTCAAGGTTCAAGTTGTTTCAAGAAAGATCAGGGTCCCATGATGCAATTCAAAAGGATTGATAAAAGTGAAAAAATAAAAAACTACAACATGAATCACAAAAAAAACAAAATAAAAACATCCCAAAATACGAAAAACTGCTAAATTGTGAAGCTTTTTCAATGTCTTAGCAATGCATATTACTAATCTTAAATTGAGTTTTTATATATGTATAGTAAGAAGTTTACTAAGTATCCTCATGGAACATGATAATGATTTTAATCTACTTAATATTGTAATGATTTGTGATGAGCTTTTGGCATGAAATAAATAGAAGATATAATTCTGTAGTAGGGTGACACGGTGGCTCAGTGGTTAGCACTGTCACCTCACAGCAAGAAGGTCGCTGGTTCAAGTCCTGGCTGGCTCAGTTGGCATTTCTGTGTGGAGTTTGCATGTTCTCCCCGTGTTAGCATGAGCAAAGACAAGAGCAATAGGTGAATTAAATATACTAAATTGGCCTTGGTGTATGTGTGCGAATTTTAGAGCGTATGGGTGTTTCCCAGTACTGGGTTGCAGCTGGAAAGGCATCCGCTGTGTAAAACATATGCTGGATAAGTTCATTCCACTGTGGCGACCCCTGTTGAGTAAAGGGACTAAGCTAAAGGAAAATGAATGAACTCTGTAGTATACAATTTTTATCCCTGTGGAACAGCCTGCCTAAATGTTGAATTTCATGGAATGTTAAGCATTTAAATGACTTTTTCCACTGCTGATTATGAACAAAAAACTAACAAATAACAAAGTCTACAGATAATTCATGAGTCAATAATGTAGTATCATGCACAGGGGTGTTAATCACCTGTTTCTAAATGGTCTGTCTCTAAAAGTGAGGGGGACGTATCCCCCCTGTCCCCCCCGGTTGCTACGCCCCCGATCATGCATAAGTGTTATTGATATAGTTGTTGCTGGTGTTGCTGTGATTATAACTACTATCAGGAATTCTGAATTATTTTATGTCATGTTATCCCATTACACTGGCTTCACTCTTCTAATTATCCTGATTAAACTCGTTTTTTTTACTTAAATCTTTTCACAGAACATTTGCAATTATTAGACAGCACTGTGTCCTTCAGAGAGGAGACACATTAGTGAGAGCTGTCGATTTAATTTATCTTGCTCAATTTTTAACCACATTTCTTGCATTTATGAATATACAGTTGAAGTAAAAATTATTAGCCCTTCTGTTAATATTTTTTCTTTTTCCAGTATTTCCCAAATGATGTTTAACAGAGCAAGGATTTTTTTTTTTAACAGTATTTCTTATAATATTTTTTTCTTCTCGAGAAATTCTGATTTGTTTTATTTCGGTTAGAATGAAAGCAGTTTAAAAAAAAAAAAACATTTTAAGGTCAATATTATTAGTCCCCTTAAGCAATTTTTTATAGTCTACTCTATAGAACAAACCATCGTTATACAATGACTTGCCTAATAACCATAACTTGCCTAATTAACCCAATTTAAGCCTTTAAATTGCATTTGATGAAATTGCACAAGCTGAATACTTTTATCCTAAAAATATCTAGTCAAATATTATTTACTGTCATCATGGCAAAGATAAAACAAAACAGTTATTAGAAATGAGTTATTAAAACTATTATGTTCAGAAATGTGTTGAAAAAATCCATTAAACAGAAATTGGAGGAAAAAATATCTGGGGGGGTGGGGGGTGGGGCTAATAATTCAGAAGGGCTAATAATTCTGATTTCAACTGTACATAATCAAAAATATTTAAGATTTTTTGGTTCTTGTTGAACCATTGAAGCAATCTGTCTCAAACAGATTCTCTCTCCTTCATAGTCTTTTTAAAGCATAAGCAGTTACATAAGTACACTCACTGCAATGCCATGCAGTAAAGTTGGGATGTACGGATGTGCAGTATGACTGTGTGTGGGTTTTTTGTGCAGAGCTCAGGAACAGATTGCCTCTTTTTTTTGAGCACACAGTCAGATTAACCACTAAAAGCAAAGCAGGGCAAGGAACTCATGAGAGAAGTGCATCCATTTTAGCTCAAAGTGTTCCTGACATTTACTCTACATCTTCCACTAACGACTTTATGAGACAAAAAGCAGCTCAGCCCAACCTCCTTTTGCATAAACTTTAAGGCCAAGTTTTGTACTATAATTTGTGGATCTGAAATGAACAGTTCCTGCCAAAATAAAGACTGTCAACAAAATAAAGCACTTAGCTGATTGCCAATAACTAACGGCCACAATGCAAACATCTAAAGCCTATTTAACTAAAGTCTTTTTATCAAAGCCCATCAACCGAAGCAAACAATGTTTTGTGTATTTTGTTCTCTCTTTAAAGCACACAGGGAGGGCAGAGCAGACAAGCTACAGCTACATTTTCTGAGTCAAGATCTCTTCATGAAATCCCAAGGTTATATTTAATCTTTAAAGCAAAATGACTAATCTTGACTCAGTACTAGAAATGTAGCTTTTTGTCCAGGAATGTGAGGTGTGTTTTGTCCCGTTGCTTGTTCCTTTTTCTCCCTCATGACTTCAGTTGCAGTGCTGCAGGATGCAATGGAGCTGACGAAGTAAGTAATGTTGTTTTTATAACCCTTCACAGCTCTTGACTTTGTGCCTTCTGCTTTGATAAGCGAGCACATGGACTAACACACCTGATCTTATGGCTTCATTGGAGTGTGCAGATTGTGAATTGATGTTGTTTATGGTAATACTTTGGATCTCATTGGCTGTCTGGTACTAAACTTATCAGAGGGCAAAACTAACTCTTAACCTGTTCGTCTGTTCACCGAGGAAGTTTACCTTCAATCCCAAGAAAGGAATAGACAATCCAGTCATGGTTACTGCAGATGATACAGGTGGGTGCGATTCATTATTATTATTATTATTAATGTTGTTGTTGTTGTTGTTGTTGTTGTTGTTGTTGCAGTTTTTTCTGATATTTTGTGATTAAATATTTTTTTAATATATATATATATATATATATTATTTATTACTGTATTTTTTAAATGCCATGCTGTAAAAACATTCTGGCTAGCTTAATTTTTTAGTTGAATAAAAATATAACTTTTCTACACTCTCAGAAAAAATGGTACAATGTTGTACCAAAAAAAGGTTTGCAGTTTGTAACTTCAAGGACATGATTTGTACCATGGGAAACCAAAATGTACCTTTGGTTTTTAAAACCAGCAGAGACAATAATGTACCTTCATCAGAGGTACAAATCTGATCCATGAAGGTACCACTACAGTGACAAGACACTTTGTAACTTAACAGTGTCATATAAGAACTATTTAAAGGCATTTTGCTACTGTATATCCAAAATGTGTCAATCTATTTTCAGTACATATAAAACATCAAATACATTTTTAAACAATGTTTTTAAAAAGGTTTCTTTTTGTGTAAATGCACCTTTTCTACAATAAAGAATAAAAATACTTTAACATAAATCAAAAGATCTATTTTTGATAAACAACACTTTTTACAAAAATTTTACAGAAACACATTCTCCCAAGTGCAATATAAAAAAAAAAAAAATTCTTCTCAATACCTTTACCTTTACACAATACCTTTGTAATAACGTAAAAGTTTTGGGTTACACTTTATTTTGATGGTCCGTTTGTTGAATTTAAGTTACATTGCATCTAGATGCCAACTAAGTCTCATTAGATTATAAGTAGACTGTTAGGTTGGGGTTAGGGTTAGTGTAAGTTGACATGTACTTACAAAGTGTCTTATAGTCAGTTAAACGTCTGTTGAAGGAGCAGTGTCAACAGATTTTAAGCAGACAGTCTACTAATACTCGAATGGACCATCAAAATAAAGTATTATAACAAGATATGCACAATGTCTGATTTTACAATGGTAAAATGTGTGCAAGAACACTTTGCATATGCAGGACTTTTGCCAGCTCATGTGCATGGTGGAAAGCAAACGGCAAAATGTGCGGATATCAATATTGGAACTTTATCTATGCTTACCAAATGTTTATTAAAAATGCCTTAAATGTTTAATTTACAATACCTATAGTTTTGTTTCACCAGTTGTTTTTATTGTAGAACTCAATAATTAATGTTTATGAGTTTCTTTAAACATATGCTTTTAAATGATGATTCATGTTTTAATATAGAAATTATTCATAAAATCACTTTGCCTCTCCAGTCATGACTATTTTCATAGATATTGTAATAAAGGAGTTGTCCAACACTTACCTTTTTTATGAGAACAATTGTGTACCTCCATTTTAATTGTATCATGAAAGGTACAGAACAGTATCATAAGAGGTTTTTTCTGTACCATATAAGGTACAACTTTTACAAAGGTACAAAACTGTTCCTTAAGGAACATTATTTGTACCACTCTCTTTTTTCTGAGAGTGTAGTCATCTCAACCTATCAAACTGACTAAAAATAATAAGTTAAACTTTGTATAACTTTTACAGACAAACAAATTTAGTTGAAACCTGATTAACCTATTAAAACAAGTTAAAGAAAGATTTGTTGTCATGACTTTTTGCCACAAACTTTTTACACTGCATAGCTGCATTCCGAAGTTTGTTTTGTACCAGGAATTTCTAAAATATATATGATATATTTAGTACCTTTTTTAGATTAACTATTATATTATTAGTTATATAGTATATTAATATATCAGTAAACTTTCCAATCCTAATTGTTTATATATTTTTTTTTTTATTTCATTGGTCTTATTAATGTTTTTTGGATGTCTGTGTATTTATATATACGAGAGTAAAAATTAGGCCTACACCAAACAAAATGCTGCTAGCTAAAACGTGTTATCATAGTTTATAGACAGTGTAGCGTAAAGTGCAGAGTGTGTCATTTGACTGTAATCTGCGCTGACAGAGCAAGTGTCGAATCCCACGCCCCGTGTGTGTGTGCTGAGGAGGGAAGAAAGAGAAACCTTTGGCTTCCACCTGCGTGTGGAGAGAGATCGACAGGGTCACATCATCCGCCTGCTGGACTCACCGGGCCCAGCGGCAAGGAGCGGCCTCAGAGATGGAGACCGTCTGCTGGAGGTCAATGAGGTCTTTGTGGAAAACATGGAGCACACGCAGGTGGGAAATCGTTACTAAGTCAGGGGTCTCCAACTAATAGCTGAATATTTTCAAAGGCCACGCTAGAATCCACTTTTCTCCACAACAACTACACAAATGTTTCCGATAACCATTCAGAAACATCCTGGTACAGTATTGAAGTGGTAATCTCTTCCTCTCCACCTTTGTCTGACTGTGGTTTCAGCATATGGCACTGGTCATTACTGACATTCTTGCTTATTATTAGTATTGTGCCAGTGTCATATCAAGACTCTGCCCTCTTCTGGCAAGCAGCTGCTTATATGCATTTAAAATAACACAAAAAAACAAATATTTATGTATTTATACTGTATATGGAATATTTTGAGCTGAAACTTTTAAATAAACACATTGCACATTGTATAAAAATGGGCATATGTCACCTTTAAATGACATATAAGTTTGAAGTTTATTCATTCATTCATTTTCTTTTCGGCGTAATCCCTTTATTAATCGGGAGTCGCACAGCGGAATGAACCTCCAATTTATCCAGCATGTGTTTTACGCAGAGGATGCCCTTCCAGCTGCAACCCAACACTGGGAAACACCCATACACACTCATTCACACACATACCCTACGAACAGTTTAGCTAACACAATTCACCTATAGCCCATGTCTTTGGGGGAAACCGGAGCACTCGGAGGAAACCCACGCCAACACTGGTAGAACATGCAAACTCCACACAGAAATGCCAGCTGACTCAGCCGGGGCTCGAACCAGCGATCTTCTTGCTGTGAGGCAATTGTGCTACCCACTGTGCCACCGTGCTGCCTGGTCTGAAGTTTAATAAACTTTAATTATGTGTTGACAATACAGCACACTAAGTTTAAAGGGCAGGCATACAAAGTTGTTTATGATGTAACAGTTTGCATTTTTGATCATTTGAGAGGTATGATACATTATTTAAGAGATTAAACCCATTTTAAATATTCAATCATGCCACTTTTATTTGTTAAAAGTATAGCTCCCAAAGAAAATAAAGTTGGTGACCCCTGCTGTAGGTTTTTATGCACAACCTATGACCATATATTTATGTGTCAGGTTTTGAAACAGACTGCTTTATTATATCTAGGTGGCCCGTTGGATACAGGTGAGTGGATCACAGATATGTTTTCTGGTGCTGGATGAAAAGGCCTATGAGCAGGTGGTGTCTGAGGGTCGTGATCTTGGAGAGATGGCTAAAGCCAGCCGTGGAGAAGGATGGAGGCCTCCTCGTCTCTGCCACATCAGGAAAGATGCACATGGCATGGGATTCAACATACTGCCGGTGGAAGGTGAGACCACTTGAGCCCTGTTTACGCTTGCTTTTAAGGTGTGTTTTTAATCTATCTTATCGCAAGTTGATTATAGGGAGACACTTAACTGATGTTTTGATTAGTATCTTTTGTGCATCTTCAAACTTATTCTTGATCACTCTCTGATGAGCGAGGGCCTATGGGAAGGTGCATCAATGTGCACTGTGTAAATGTAAAATTGTGAAATATGCTTGGAAACTTTACAAACAGTAAATAAAAAAAAAAAAAAAAAAACTGTTCAACAGAAGAAAGAAAAGCATTTGGAATTTTATATATATATATATATATATTTTTTTTTTTTTTTTTCAGACTTTACAATACGTGGGGAAAAGTGTTAATCATATTATAATTGTCCATCTTAAATCCATAATCGGGGCTTTAGTCATTTGAATGTCTGTTTGGGGACCACCAAAAAAAGAAGTCTAAAGTCTTCTTTACTCCTACACTAATGACTCCTAGTTGACATGTAGTTGAGTTACTTGTGAACCCCAGTTCATAAATTAAATTCATTAAATTAAGTTCTTAAATATAAAGGTTCTGAATTGGTGTTGATGCTTCCATGAAAAACCTTTATCTACCATGGAAAATTCTCATTCCTTAAAAGATTCTTTTTTTTTTTTATTAGAACACTACACAAAATCAGAGATACATCAGAAATAGTCAGTAAGGATACTTAAAAGATTAGGGAGAAAGAAAAAAGGGGGACATTTGCACAGTTTTATTTTAAAAACAATATATATGTGTGTGTGTGTATATATATATATATATATATATATATATATATATATATATATATATATATATATATATACATATATATATATATATATATATATATATATATATATATATATATATATATATATATATATATATAGTGTTGAAGTTATATATACAAATATATATTAAAATAAATAAGTTAATAAAAAATAAATTAAATAAAAAAAAGGGGGGGGGGCAACTGGGAGAGGACAAATGTGGGCCACAGTTGGCAAAAATGTGGCCTAGTCATTTTAGGGTAATCTGAGTCTAAACCTAAAGTGGCTCACACGTGTAAATGCAAATGTGGACCAGTTATCTTAAAACATATGTGGACCACTTTTGGCAAATATTAGGCACAGTAAGCTCTGGCTGTTGCGGCTGTGAGTCTATAGTGGCCCAGAGAAAATATGGCAAATGAGGCCCAGTTATTTTAAAACATATGTGGGCCACTTTTGGCAAATATTCGCCACAGTAAACTCTGGCTAATGTAGTTGTGAGCCTAAAGCGGCCCAGAGAAGATATGGCAAATGTGGCCCAGTTATCTTAAAACATATGTGGACCACATAGACTAAAGTCACCATCATGGAGAAAAACATTTGCTTTAGTTGGGCTCATAGCCCTGAACCTCTGAATATAAATTTTCTTTTGGGCTGCTGTAACTTTTAAGAACTTTGCTTGAAACGTTTATTCATTACAGCAAACAAGCCAAAAAACAAAAAAAACAATAAAATGAAGTGAGGCACAACCTGTGATGAAATAACATAATTCACTGATATTAACCAGTGTTTAATACATTATTATAATTAACGTAATAATGCTTGCACATGCCACAGAATTATGAAGGAACCTCAACAACGGTGACAATTAACAAAATGAACAAAACTCACAAACATCACAAACAGGATACTAAAAGTGACAAAATCAACAACGTCAACATAAACAGCAGAATCAAAAGCAAATAATAAAAACTGGAGCATCAATAAGATATATAATGTATTCATACCGCAATGCATGCTGGGATTTTTGTACTGTGCCACACCCAGCAAGTGCAAGGTGTAGACCAGATCTGGGCCAGAATAAAAGCAAACTGTAGCCCAGAATAGAGTCAGTTCCAGTTCATTTGGTTGAATTGTGGCTGATATGTGGTATTGCTTTGGCTTTGGCCATCATTCCATGCGGCATGTGGGCCAGAGGTAAGTGTGTGGTGTGTGCCAGATCTGGGCCAGAATAAAAGCAAACTGTGGCCCAGAATAGGGTCAGTTCTGGTTCATTTGGTTGAATTCTGGCTGCCATGTGGTATGGCTATGGCATAATTGTGGCCCATATCTGGTAAACAGGAGTAGACCACCCAATTGCCATCGTTCCATGTGATATGTGGGCGGGATTTAAGTGTCTGGTGTGGGCCGGATTTGAGCCATGTGAATTTTGCTAGCTGGGTTGTCCCTATAGTACCTCCCTTTATGAATCCAGCTTGATCTAGGTTTAGAATATGAGAAATTATCTTGTTTAGTCTTTGAGATAGGATAGAGGTCAATATAAGGAGATCTCCATTTAATAATGATATGGGTCTATATGACTGACAGAGTGTTGGGCCTTTCCCTTCTTTATGAATGACCACTATTGTTGCGTAATTCCAGGATGGGTCCAGAATACCTGTATCAAAGGCTGAGTAGTAAGCATTTACTAATAATGGAGTAATGGTGTTCTTAAAAGCATTATAGAATTAATTTGAGAAACCGTCTGGACCGGGACTTTTATTATTTTTAAGATTTTTGTGGCAAGTATACTATCCAAAAAATGCTTAATTTCCTGATCATCTGAGCATGTATCATTAATTTTATACAATGATGTATTGAAGTCAGAAAATTTTTGTAAGAATTGAATTCTTAGACTTTAGGTTTGTTACAATGTTTGTAGATTGTTGTTTCTTTAGGTGGAGAGCCAACAGTCTGCTTGCTATTCCCAAACTCATAGTGTTTTTGTTTAGTGAATCTAAGTCAACCTTCAATTATTTTAGAGAGTAATGCTTTTAATTCTCTGCATGTTTTAGTTATTTCTGCCAATAATTATGGAGTTGGAGTTACTTTATGTTGTTGTTCTATTTTTTAATAGTATTTTCTAATTGTTACTGTCTATGTTCTCTTTCATTTTTTTCACACTGGCAAAAGCAATAATACGTCCTCGTAAATAAGCTTTTGCACAATTCACCTTTATTTGTATAGCACTTTTACAATCCCATAATATTAATGGTGACATATCTGGGGTGGAATTAGTATCCAAATAGAATTGTAGTTCATTTTTTATGAACTTAATAAATGCTGTATCATTGAGTAAGGATGTGTTAAGTCTCCACTGCTTAGATTTTGGTCTAAGTCCTAAATCCCATGACATTATCATTGGTGCATGATCGGAAAGTGTTATTGGTAAGATTTTAATATCTGTTATTCTATGTAAATCTGATTTGGGGGTTAATAAATAATCAATTCTAGAATATGACGAGTGTCTAGTGGAGAAGAAAGTAAAATCCTTCATACTGGGAAATTTTTGTCTCCTTATATCCACTAGTCCTGTTTCTTTAGGTTGTCCAATAAGCGTCTTACTCATTTTAGGAACAGGAACCTGGAGATGGATGTCTGTCCATATATTGTGATAATTAAAATCCCCACCCAACAAAAGGATTCCTTGGTTATGTTAGTATCGTTTTAAAAATTTGTTTGATAAAATTTGGATCATCTTCATTTGGGGCACAGACATTCATAAGTGAAATCTTCAAACCATCAATTTTTACCATTTACTAGAATATATCTACCTTCGGTGTCTTTATGAACAGTAGTAAATGTAAAGCACAGGCCTCTATTAATTAAGATGCAGACTAATCTCCTCTTTCCAGATTTATGAGATGAATAGAAAGCTTTGTCTGCCCAAGATTTTTTTTTTTTTTCATGTTCTTTATCTGATAAGTATGTTTAAAAGATTCTTTTTAGGGAAAAAATGTTCTTTAAACTGATCAGATGTTACACAATCTCTTTGATGAAATACTCTTTTTTTTTTTATTAACAAACATTGTTTGGCATTGGTTCTGAAAAATCCTTTGGGGACCTTTATATCTAAGAGTGCAGAATGTCTAAAGGGAACCATCAAAATAGTGTTACTGCATCCTTGACATTCCAATTAAACCTTTTAAGAGAAGTAAAGATGAGGTATTTTTATGTGTTTGTGGCATGTAGGTGAGAAAGGGAAATTTGCAGTGAGCCCAGTGAAAGGAGGTGCTGCCGAGAGGGCAGGAGTGAGGAAAGGAGACCACTTAATCTGGATGGATGGTGCCATGGCCTCTGAACTCACACATTCTGCTATCAGCAAAATGGTAAGCAACAACTTGCTTTAGTTTAGATAAACTGCAAAAAAATATATATATTCATTTTTGGCTGTCCAGAAATATGGCTGCAAATATGATGAAAATATTCCAAATATTACGGAACAGCATATTGGTGCTTGTATGTTTTACGTCCCATAACTCTATATTTTATAAAGAGAAGTTAATATACATTACCGGTCAAAAGTTTGGGGTCAGTTTTTTTTATTCATCAAGGCAGCATTTATTAAATGTAAAAAAAGTTAAATTGTTAAATATTTATTAAAAACTTTAAATAACTGCTTTCTTATTGTATGTAATTTTAAATTAAATTACTACTCCAGTCATTATTGCTTTAATTACTACTACCATTAATAATAATAATAATAATAATAATAATAATAATAATTATTATTATTATTATTATTATTATAATTATAATACTCAATATTAAAGTGATTTCTGAAGGATCGTGTGACTCTGAAGACTGGAGTTAGGAAGCTGAAAACTTATCATTAAAATCACTGAAATAAATGAATAAATTAAATGATAAACTACCTTTGAACAGTTATTGTATAGTGTAATAACATTTCACCATTTTTTTCATCACAGTTTTACCATTTGTACTGTATTTTTGATTAAATAAATGCAGGCTTGGTGAGCAGGAGAAGCTTATTTTAAAACATTTAAAAATTATACTGACCCCAAACTTCACCGTAAGTGTATATATTTAATTCATATAATCTACGTGTTTGACTACAAGTATTTTTGCAACCACATCAACTAGCAGTAATTATATTATTAGTAGACTCTCTGGCCAGTATCTGGTCAGAGAAGCTTCTCTTTTCTGTGATAAAGGTATAATGTTGTCACACATGTTAGATAGTGTACATTTCATCCGACATGACAATGTTTCCAGGTGAAAAAATGCAGCAGTCACATGACAGTGCTGGTGATTGACAGTGACACTGAGAAAAGTTATGCCCGCCGAAAAGTGCCCATTCTCCCAGCTATGGCTGATGCAGAAAACATGCCGTATCGGCCCCAGAAACTGCATCTAGTGTTGGGGCCCGATGGATATGGCTTTCTGCTTAGACAGGAGAAGACTGGACCTGGACGCACCGGTAGGCAGACACATACATATTCATACAGACATGCATATCAATGTGTACTCCACATATTTATGTTTGGTTTATACAGTTCACATGGTGAGAGAGGTGGATAAGGGCAGCCCTGCTGAACTGGGAGGAGTCAAAGTAGGTGAGATGATTCTTGAAGTGAATGGAGAGTCCACAGACTCACTGAGTCATGAAGACGTTGTCAGCAATATCCGACAAAGTGGACAGCAGGTCACCCTCACCACAATGACACCCCAGGGCCATGACTTCTACACTAAGGTGAATACTAAGTGAGGAAATAAATACGATTATAGGGGGGTTATATATCAATTATTAGCACTTTGACATTTTTTGAAATTTTTATTATTATATTTTCAAGATTTTTAAACTTTATTAGATAGGACCGTCAGTGGAGTGGAGACAGGAAAGGCATGAGGAGCAGTAAGAAGGTTATTGGCACTGAATTCAATTTTTATTTAAATGATAATTTAATGTAAATGCTAATTATATGTTTAAGTCATAATTATATTTAAATTATAATTTTAACTATATTAAGATTTCTTCTATTAAATAATATTAATATATATATATGTATATATATATATATATATATATATATATATATATATATATATATATATATATATATATATATATATATATATATATATATAAAGAAAGGTTATTAAACTAAAGTTAGTTATGAAACTACCATTTCAGTTCTGCATCCTAAATATATTTTCATTAAAATAATATATCTATCACCCCCCCCCCCCCACCTATAATTAACTTAAAAATAAATACTATATTATAATTTACTAATTATTATTTTTTATCTTGACACCGCTGATCTAAATAATTATAGAAATACTAAACTACACTGATCATTAGTTTTTTATTAAATGCCCCTATATAAAGACTCACACATTATAAGATTTGTTAATCAAAAGGATCTATTCACCAGAAATGTATTATTATTATAAAAATACCAACTCGTTCATAGGTTCTTCCCTGTTCTTATGCCTTTTTTTTCATTTGTTAAACCCCAAACTCTTTTTCAGTTGGGTCTCTCTCCCTTGCTGTTCTGTGTGGATGTCCCATCTGCCATCCCTGAGGTAAAAAAGGAAATCCCAGTGACGCCAAACCCTGCAGTGCCTCCTGTTGAGCCTCAGGAGGAGGTGCAGATCAACCCTAATGTTAGACGGTGTATACTGGAGAGGGGCTCGGTTGGTTTTGGCTTCCATTTGGGCTGCGTCCAACAGAAACCTGGCACCTTCATCAGCAAGGTAGAGTACAATGAAGTCCATTCACTGGCAAATCAGCCCTTACACGATACTAACTTCAGATGTAAAGTCAGAATAGAAATGGAGCTTTCTTCTGGACTCACTCATCTGTGGTAATTCTTCACAGAAGCCTGGAAAATCAGGCCTCATAGTAGACTGTGTAATATTTAGTCGTTGAAATCACTGAAATACATAAACATTAAGTTACAGTTCGTAAATTAACTAATACAACCCAAAAACATATTCTTGCACACTATGGGCACATGGATAATTTCTAGTAAACATGAGCAACAAACAAACCTTTTATTATCGTAATGTGTATTACATGTTTAGGTAGCAACCATTGGTCCAGGACAGAGTTCAGGTCTCCTTCAGGGGGATGTGGTGGTGGAGGTGAACGGACAAAATGTGGAGAAAGAGTCTTTGGAGGATGTGATCATGCATGTGAAGAGAGGAGGAGAAACCCTTTCTTTATTAGTTGTTGATCAGAAAGGTTATGATTGGCTAAAGCAGAATGGGAAGCCAGTCACAGTGAACAAACTAGAAACAATCTCTGAGGTATGCAGTATCTATTAATTCATAAGCAGCTTTGTACCGCAGATTCGCTCTCAAACAATGTATTCGATTACATGCACTTTATTTATATTACAGTTGTTCATGTACTGTTACAGGTGGAGGAAAGTATTTCAAGTGCTGCTGAACCAGCAAGAGTGAACAGTGTTGACACTGATGGCCAGACTTTGTCCATTTAGTTTCATTTGGGATGAGCATTAAAACAAACCTGATAATGACCATTAGATCTGTGCTCTGAGGATGAGGAATAAACAGAGATCCACTGGTTGGCTAATTTCTCTGACCTATAGCCATACTACACTTTGCACTTTGCAGTTTTTCCTGAATATTGCCTAAATCTTGGTAGCACACACAATTCTGAGAGCATATGTATGTCTGAATAGTTAAATCAGTATGACTATGGCATAAAGACATTCATTTATGTGTCTCTGAGAAGTATTATCTTTCATCTCTGATATTACTGTTGTATTCACTTTCACTGTTTTTGCCAGATTATGACATTTGTGAGTTATGAAACTATTTAAGCACTGTATCATTTCATCCTGAATAAAGTATTATTAAAACGAGGTCAATTTGCCTTTTTATTCTCTTTCATGAATTATATTACAATTATTTATTTCTATACACAAAAATACACTCACTGGCCACTTTATTAGATACACCTTACTTGTACTGGGTTGGACCCCCATTTGCCTTCAGAACTGCCTTAATCCTTCATGGCGTAGATTCAACAAGGTACTGGAAATATTCCTCAGAGATTTTAGTCCATATTGACAGAATAGCGTCATGCAGTTGTTACAGATTTCCATCACATTCCAAAGGTGCTCTATTGAATTGAGTTCTGGTGACTATGGAGGCCATTTGAATCCAGTGAACTCGTCATGTTCAAGAACCAGTCTGAGATAATTCACGCTTTATAGCATGGCGTGTTATCCTGCTGGAAGTAGCCATCAGAAGATGGGTACACTGTGGTCATAAAGGGATAGACTTGGTCAGCAACACTACTCAGGTAGGCTGTGGCATTGACGCAATGCTCAATGGGTACTAATGGGCCCAAAGTGTGCCAAGAAAATATCCCTCACACCATTACACCACTACCACCAGCCTGAAACGTTGATACAAGGCAGGATGGATTCATGCTTTCATGTTGTTGATGCCAAATTCTGACCCTACCATCCGGATGTTGCAGCAGAAATCGAGACCCATCAGGCCAGGCAACGTTGTTCCAATCTTCTATTGTCCAATTTTGGTGAGCCTGTGCGAATTGTAGCCTCAGTTTCCTGTTCTTAGCTGACAGGAGTGGCACCTGGTGTGGTCTTCTGCTGCTGTAGCCCATCCGCCTCAAGGTTCGACATGTTGTGTGTTCAGAGATGCTCTCCTGCATACCTCGGTTGTAACGAGTGGTTAATTGAGTTACTGTGAGCTGTAATCAGTCTGAAAATTCTCCTCTGACCTCTGGCATCAACAAGGCATTTGTGCCTACAGAACTGTCACTCACTGGATATTTTCTCTTTTTCTGACCATTCTCTGTAAACCCTAGAGATGTTTGTGTGTGAAAATCCCAGTAGATCAGCAGTTTCTGAAATACTCAGACCAGCCCGTCTGGCACCAACAACCATGCCACCTTCAAAGTCACTTAAATCACCTTTCTTCCCCATTCTGATGCTCAGTTTGAACTGCAGCAGATCGTCTTGACCATGTCTACATGCCTAAAAGCATTGAGTTGCTGCCATATTGAGTTGCTGATAAGAAATTTGCGTTCACGAGAAATAAGACCTGTGAACCTAATAAAGTGGCCGGTGAGAGTATATTATATTACTAAAAATGCTTGTTAGTAATATTGGACTAAAACTTATTGACTTTGCTGACATGGGGTTTAGTATTTTTACAAAAAAAAATTGGGGTGGGTGGGGGGGGTACTATGTCACGAATACATTTCGACTATATCTTAATAAATATAACAACAAACATCTATTTACATTTATGTTTACGTTTATCCCCTGTAGTATTCGCAGTAACATTTTTAGTCGGCCGTTTAATGCCCTCCTTATTTATGCGTATTTAATATATTTTAGTTTTTAGTTGGGATTCACAAAATTGTTTTCATAAACAGTACTTTTTTTGTTCCACATTACCACATAACTGCTACATAAACATTCTTATTTAGACAACAGAGATGTAATTATACGCATGTTCGGAATTTCCGTCAGGCATATATTTTGCCTCTTCGATTGAAGGGTCCTTCGCTGGAGGTGACATTCATTGAAGGGCCCCCGGTTTGTGGAGAGAAGCGGCGAAAAAACCTTCACAGTCGCAGAAATCATGGCCCAGGCGGTGCAGAAACTCGTGGCTAAAGTGCCAACACTTGTCGGCGGTAAGAAAATTTAGCTTTTTAGTTATGAGGTAGAGAACATTTACTGTTTTGAGTTGAGTGTTTCTGGTTTCCGCTGCTGTAAGATTAACGTTAGGCCGCGTATAATATATTACGCATGAGATCAGAGAAACATTACAATTATTACACACACAATTAAAGTGGTAATATGCTTGTGCAAATGAAAACGCAAACAATTGTGTTAGTTATTCTGTAGTATTATGTTTAGTGTGCCATTCTGTGTCCATTCTGTCTGCGCACAGCGTTATGCTAAAGCTGTCAGTTCAGAGCTATGGACTAATGTCATTGTGTGAGGATGTATTCTAATCAAACAGTCGAGTTACTTTGTTCTTGTTGACTTTGTGATGTTCTCGTTTTGAATAGGAGTCTGTATTTTTCTCGGTTATTAACGTGTATATTGATCCTTCTTTAGCCGCAGTCAGCTACTCCAAGCCCCGGCTAGCCACATTCTGGTATTACGCCCGTGTGGAGCTGGTGCCTCCAACCCCTGCCGAGATTCCCAAGGCCATCAGCGGCTTCCAGGACATGCTCAAGGCCTTCCAGTCAGGACGGGTCGGTCAGACAACAGTCAGGGTTAGTATGAACTGGATACTTTGAAATTCAGTTTTTAATTCAACATAACTGACGACTGTGTTGGCATGAAATATTCGTTGAAATGTATTTTGTAAATGGGCTGAGGTGCAGGAATCATGTTTAAGATCTTTAAGCTTTACCCCAAAATTAAAGTTGTGGTTTATTCTCTTCACTTTTTCCAAACCTGTTTGAGTTTCTTCTGTTGAACACAAAAATGTAATAAAGAGAGCTGAAAATCTGTAATTATTGGCTTCCAAACTATTTGTTGTTCCTATTATGAACGCAAGTTTTTCGAAATAGCTTCTTTGTTCAACAAAAGAAATAAACTTA